>NW_024537447.1:0-300775 GCF_016647745.1 Suillus plorans | reverse complement strand
TTGCACACCCGGTTTTGAGTTTTGGGTTTCGGCACTTGAAACTCGGTGATTTGTGCAACAAGTGAAAAATGGACATGTTGCATACATATTTTCGGGTCTCGGGCTTCGGGTCTCGGCCCTCGGCACTCGGAACTCGATGATTTGTGTAATATAAATGAAAAATGGACATGTTGCACACCGGGTTTCGAGTTTCAGGTTTTGGCACTCAAAACTCGGTGATTTGTGCAATAAGTGAAAAATGGACATGTTGCGCACATATTTTCGGGGTTCGGGGTTCGGGTCTCGGCCCTCGGCACTCGGAACTCGATGATTTGTGTAATGTAAATGAAAAATGGACATGTTGCATGCTGGGTTTTGAGTTTTGGGTTTCGGCACTCAAAACTCGGTGATTTGTGCAATGAGTGAAAAATGGACATGTTGTGTACATATTTTCGGGTTTCGGCCCTCGGCCCTCGGAACTCAATGACTTGTGTAATATAATTGAAAAATGGACATGTTGCACACCCGGTTTTGAGTTTTGGGTTTTGGCACTTGAAACTCAGTGATTTGTGCAACAAGTGAAAAATGGACATGTTGCATACATATTTTCGGGGTTCGGGGTTCGGGTCTCGGCCCTCGGCACTCGGAACTCGATGATTTGTGTGATATAAATGAAAAATCAACATGTTGCACACTGGGTTTCAAGTTTCACGCTTTGGCACTCGAAACTCGGTGATTTGTGCAGTGAGTGAAAAATGGACATGTTGTGTACATATTTTCGGGTCTCGGGCTTCGGGTTTCGGCACTCGGCACTCGGAACTCGATGATCTGTGTAATGTAAATGAACAATGAACATATTGCACACCCGGTTTTGAGTTTCGGGTTTCGGCACTTGAAACTCAGTGATTTGTGCAACAAGTGAAAAATGGAAATGTTGCATACATATTTTCGGGTCTCGGGCTTCGGGTTTCGGCACTTGGCACTTGGCACTTGGTTATTTGTGTGATATAAATGAAAAATCAACATGTTGCACACTGGGTTTCAAGTTTCATGCTTTGGCACTCGAAACTCAGTGATTTGTGCAGTGAGTGAAAAATGGACATGTTGCGCACATATTTTCGGGGTCCGGGGTTTGGATTTCGTCCCTCGGAACTCGGAACTCGATGACTTGTGTAATATAATTGAACAATGGACATGATGCACACTGGGTTTCGAGTTTCGGGTTTCGGCACTCGAAACTCGGTGATATGTGCAATGAGTAAGAAATGGACATGTTCCATACATATTTTCGGGTTTCGGCGCTCAACACTCGGAACTCGATGATCTGTGTAATGTAAATGAACAATCGATGTGTTGCACACCGGGTTTTGAGTTTTGGGTTTCGGCACTCGAAACTCGGTGATTTGTGCAGTGAGTGAAAAATGGACATGTTGAACAATGGGTTTCAGGGTCTCGGGTTTGAAAAATAGCATAATAACAACTTTCATGTTTTCATTATCATTTGCCTATATTGACTACCGAGTCCGATAAGGGACCCCTTGGATGATCCATTGCTCAATGAAATACTACCTGATTGGAAGTGTGCTGGTTATCAGATATTCATTTGTCGACTCCCGGGTCCTGGAACTCAGAAGTCGGTACGGTTGACCCAAATTTGGGTGGTCGGAACTTGGTGTCTCGTAGGGCAACACAAGCTTTGCACCCCGGATTCCAAATTCTGCAAGACAACCTGTGCACCATCAAAGGCCATGTCAGGAGATCACCTGCTGCTCCGGGAACTCGGTAACTTTGATTTATTACCTCCTCTGATTTGGTTGATGTACAACTACCTCAGCTCCATCATGTCTACAATTATGATACACATGGGCCCACCCATCTATATTTTATACCACCCTCGGCCCACCCATCTAATACAACATCCCATACAACACCCTCGGCCCACCCGTCTAATTAATATGCGTCTGGGCCTACCCGTCTAATACAATATTTTATAATACCCTCAGCCCACCCGTCTAATTTAATATGTGTCTGGGCCCACCCGTGAATGTGATAACAAGTACCTACCCATCTATCTCATACACATCTACCTTAATACACCCATCTGCATAATATCCAACTACCTCGGCCCACCCGTCTACCTAATATTCATATACATCGGCCCACTCATCTACTCTATATATTCCCTGCATGGGCCCACCCGCCTCCATCGGGAATAATTTGCCTCCCGGCCCATCCGTCATAGTCGAGGATATTTTTATCATGGGCCCATGGTCCGCTGGCCCATATCATATGGGATATTATGCATGTCCGTTCCCTCGTATTATACGGAGATAGGTCACTGTAATATGTGGGAATCGAACCTTTCTCAGGGCGCATCATGTGGATCCGTGTATGGCATTCCAATAGGAACCCACAGCTCATTCTCAGCTACTACTTGGATACAATCCAGAAGCTTGGTCGTAAGTAGTTCTATAATCATGTTCAATACTTATGCTAGCTCATCTTTCTATTTAGATATGCCTATGGTGACCCAAAGCGACCCTGGTACTGAGAACTACGGCATTGCAAATGCCCATACAATGCTACGGCAATGGCATGATCCTGCGCTGCAAGGCACACTCCAGCATCGTTGGATGCGGTCGAAAAAGAACGTAATGCCCGAGATTACATGGTCCCAGTTACGCCGCCGCTTCACTCCTGGCTTCGAATCAATACTGGACCGGGGAGTTGATGAAGGTTGGTACGATAGTAACAATACTCTACAAGTGTGAGTTACTTTTCGGAATACTGCTGATATCTCAACGTTACTAATGATTGCCACTTCAGAATGGTATTCCGTTGGGTTTTCATTCCTTGGTTGCAACGTGAACTCGATGCATACCAGGATCGCATTAACAATACAGCAAAGAGGCGTGATCGCAATAAGGTATGCTAGTGTACTAGACTGCAAGCAAGAGGACACTAATTTCTGATTCTCATTGTCAGGTACTTCCACACGGTGTTCCCAGTCTCATCTATGAGTCGCCTGAAGATTTTGGGGCTCTTGACTTCAAAGTATGTCTTACTAACGTGTCCTTCAAGTTTTATACACTTTTAATAATCACACTTTTTGTAAAATTTCAGATCGCTGTAGAACAAAACGCTATCGATCATGTTCGGGCACTCTACATCAAACCTGACCACCCCGTATTCGACCTTGTGCCTCCCAATCTGGGTGATCACATTCAGCTTTGCTATGAGCAGATGGGCCATCCTATCGTCGACCGTGACTCAGTGTGGCGTGTATATTGTGATTTGCTCCATATGCTTCAGCATGGCGCTGATGATCCCACTCTCCTTGTCGTCTCTGGTGACGACGATGAGGAATTAGAAGAACTTTCCCTCCTCAATAACTACCAAGACCTGCCATTTAACGAGGACGGTTACTACATGGGGGGCGTTGGTGGTGGTAGTGATGGACAGGTCCGGTTCGGTCCGGTTCTCTAGGAAATTCAGAGAACCGTGGACCGGACCATCGGTTCAGTTCTCTCAGTAAGCAGAACTGTGGACCGGACCATCGGTTCGGTCCAATAATGGTCCGGTTCCGGTTCAGCAAGGGTTTGAACCGAGAACCGGACCCAAAAAATGTCAAACTTCATATACATATCTTAAGTACAAACATTCCGTCCCTGATAGTCTCGTATGTAAGTTGATTTCTGTCTCGACTCGATGTTTCATATAACTCATGCATGTTTAGGGCCATTTGGCTCGCGTTCTCGGCCACTATTGCTATGTCCATTCGACTCTCGACAGCGCCTCGAAAACTTGCTCTGAATAATCAGCCCGATTGTTTTTGCATTGCTATACTAGGTCTTGTACTGCTACGAGCATTGAGTAAATCTTCAACCCCCGCGAGCTTCCTAACATCTGCTTGTTCAAGTCAAGGAATTCGGGCAAGTATTTGTTTGAAATGTCTATTAAGGTGCGTGGTCTACTTAGCATCATCTATTCACTGCAAATGACATGTTTTAGTGCTGATGTCAGTGCCCAGTCAGGTCTGCGTCCACTATGTAGGGAGTAGGTGAGGTTGACCTAGAGGTATATTGATTTGGATATTTTTGTCAGCTATTTGACAGGTTTGTCCCATCAAGAGGTCTGGATCCAACATTGACTTGCCGTTTCGCAGTTGCCGCCGGCGTTGTGGTGGTATACGATTGGGGTGAGCAGGACAGTGTTCGAAAATTGCTGATTTTCTTGTCATCATCATCGACGATGAGCACAGCCGTGTTACATAATATGCACTCTGCACTGCGCCTGGCCCATGTAAGTCTGGAGATCGAAATTTTTGTACCATCCCTTATTACTTGACAATCGGTTCGAACCTGTTTGGACCTGTTCGAACCAGGTTCGAGAATTCTGCAAGTCCTCGAACCGTGGACTGGACCGACGGTTCGGTTCCCCCTATTGCCCGAACTTTGAACCGGACTTTGGTCAGGTTCGAAACGGTTCGGGTTCGAACCGTGGTTCAGGACCGGACCTGGCCATCACTAGGTGGTGGGTTGGGGCTGAGTAAGTCTAATCCTTTCGAGCCTCCTGTTTGACTGACCTTTCGATATTAGATGCAGCACACCACCAACGGTTAGACAGCCTCATGGCGGAGGACGAGCCTGACGTCTCCAAGTCTGTTGATGGTGATGCCGTCGTCGAGCATGACGGTCTTGTTATTTGGGGTTTCTCAGATGATGACTCGGAAGATGATGCTGAGACTGATCAATGGTAACCTACTTTTTTTTTGATACTATTATCTACCTTGTACAAAGTTGTACCGTATATGACGAAGCATTATTTAATTATAACGGTGTTTGTCGCTTGTAAACAAGGTAGTCGGGGATTCTTAGAAGGGGTGTTCAAGGTCCTACAGAAGCTACCTGCCTTATATGGTGTATCGGGAGAAGTTGCATTGTCAAAGTTGAGCACGGTTGTCTGGCTTTCCATATGATTCGCCGTTTTCAAGTCGAAATTACTTGGTCGGGACTCGGTGGCCTTTGAATTCCTCTACGTCGAGCCATACACGTGTGGCAACGGATGATATGTACCCGAGTGCAGCCACTGGCCAGGTGCGGACGCCCATCACCTTTGTTGAACGACGGATGACGAAACTAATAAGGTCGTGTTTCTAGTAACAGTCACGGTACGCTATTAGTAGGACCTGGCCTCGCCAAAACGACATGATACTTGCTTGTTTCAGACAATCCCAACCAGAAGTTTGATTGACTCATCAACGTTTCAACGTCGAGCTGGGCACGTCGGTCAGAGCAATCGTAGTACGTAATGATCAACACTCATCGATGCACTCATCAATCATCCAGCTGTTAGTGAAAGAGGTAACTCTAAACACTGTTGTCATAGGTTGGTAGAGAGGCCTGTTGATGCTAAAAGGATTCATGTATCTCAAGGTCATACGTGATGGCAGGCGTTCAACAAAAAATGCGATTGCTTCCTAGCGTTACCAACAGTACGAGAACCAATTCCTTCCTTTCTTCATAAATGCATAACGGGGAGACTACAGCAGTACTAGTACAAGACAACTTTGTTTCAAATGATAGCCATTTCAAGCGAGTTCCCACTCTTCCCCATTCTCCGTGTAGAGGAGTTCTTTCACGGTCTCACCGTCCACAGACAAGGAAGGCCCAACGGTGAAGTTGGTCAAAAGGGTACTAAAAGTCGACCCCGACAAAGGAGCAAGTGAAAGAATCACCTAAGTCGTTCAGCAAGGTGAAAAACACCTTGCCAAGAAATTGGGTCGCAACCCCAGTCGTGGTGAGGAAGTCGGCGGAGTTTGCCACGAGAATGTTATGAGTGTAGAACTGGGCGTTGACACGCTGAACACTGGTAACGAAACTAGTGACGGCGGAAGTGGACACGGCACGCCACCACTCAAGTACTCATCCGCAACTTCGCGGCTAGCAAAGGTAAATCAAAAATTTAGTGATATGCCAGCCAGACCCTCACTAGGCCGGGCCAAGCCGGGCCTACACTGCTAGCTTGTAAAAACCTGGGGCCTGGCTCGAGTTTTCCAGGTCCAGGCCAAGCCTGAGCCAAGCCCAGGCCCTCTGATATGGCCTGGCATGATGGCAGGGTTTCAGGCCAAGCCAGGCCTAAGCCAGGACTTTCAGGCCCGGCACATCAGGTAATTTATCGATAGGTCCCGTTGTCTGTATCTGAACAGCACGACATCGCAGACAACGAAGCATGAATTTTGGTACCTGTTTCACATATGTGTAGAAAACCATGAATGTATATTCAGCAGGAGAGATAATTTGTTGGCTGTGGTTGGTTGGATTGAAACGAGTCGTTCGAACACTGTACTGAATGCATTATAACGGTGACTACCCATTACATTACATTAGTTTAGGCGGGAGTAAGCCCCCTGCGAATAGGGCTATGTCCAACATAGGGTCCCTGACCCCAAAGGACAATAAATTTGATTCAAAAAGAAAACTCCCGACCCGAGCGAGGACCTGATGTAAGATACATTTGACCGTAACGTCGCACCAAACTGGACATTCCGTCAGGCTGCATTTCTCGGTACCTGAAGATGCACAAAGTCAGCAACCTCGTCCGACAGGTGTGTAAAAATCACAAGCGGCATTAAATATAGTCTTGATTCCCCTGGACCAGCTGTCCTTATTATCACAGTGGTGACTGGTGGAGTGGGGGACCCCAGGGAGGTCGCAGAGGCACGTGACGGAGCTTGCCGGTGTTTGCAGCGTTTGTCAGCAGTTAGCCATCACGCATGTAGTAACTAGAGAACATCCCTTCTTGGACACCACTCCAGTGGCATGTCTATCTTTCTGCCAAAGGAACAGGCAACATGATATTGTCGAAGCGTGAAGACATACATTAAAGCTGTCAAGAAGTCAGGGGGATCAATATTCAATGCCGGTTGTTATTTTTACACACCTGTCGGACCAGGTTGCTGACTTTGTGCATCTTCAGGCCTCAGGTACCGAGAAATGCAGACGGAATGTTCAGTTTGGTGCGACGTTACGGTCCAATGTATCTTACATCAGGTCCTCGTTCGGATCGGCAGTATTTCTTTATCCACCCCGCAGTTGTTCGAGAATCGAGATGTTATGATCAACCCGACCAAACAACTTTCTCTCTCTATATAATGTATAGTGTTCGAACGACTCATTTCAATCCAACCACAACCAACAAATCATCTCTCATATTGAATATACAGTCATGGTTTTCCACGCATATGTTAAACAGGTACGCCTGAAATTCATTCTTCGATGTCTGCAGTGGCGAGCTAAATCGCCATTGAGATTACGGACAACTGGAGCGCTCGATACGTGATTACCTTTTCTAGCCGCGAAGTTGCCGATGAGTGGTGGCGTGCCGTGTCCACTTCCACCGTCACTACTTTCGTGACTAGTGTTCAGCGTGTCAACGCCCAGTTCTACACCCATAACAATCTCGTGGCAAGCGTCACCGACACCCTCACCACGACTGGAGTTGCGACCCAATTCCTCGGCAAGGTGTTTTTCACCTTGCTGAATGACACAGTTGGTCGCAACACGAGCATTATCCCACAGCTTGAACATTTCGCGGACCACATCAGCGGAAACTCGTGAGTTAGTTCCTCGCGGCATGTTCCACATTTGGCTGATAGCGACCCCACCAAAGTTTCTTCATTCGCTCCAAAGTTGCTCCTTACGACTATTGGTACTATCCCCAATCGTCTAACTCTAACGCGACAAAGGCCGTCTATGTTTCGCGCACCGAACGCACTCGCTTCATCGTTAGTCGCACCGCTAACGATACTGCAGGGACCGTCATGATTGGCCCTGACAAGATCGTTATCAAGTTGACTACCACCGATCTGTCCGTTAACGTCAATGCCACCACCGCTCAAGTGATTCTCTCACTTGCTCCCCTATCGGAGTTGACTTTCAGTACCCTTTTGACCAACTTCACCGTGGGGTCTTCCTTGTCTGTGAGCGGTGAGAATGTGAAGGAGCTCCTCTACACGGAGCACGGGGAACAGTGGGAACTCGCTTGAACTGCTATCATTTGACACAAAGTTGTCTCGTACCGGTACTGTTATAGTCTCCCCTAGACAGCCTGTCAAGATATGACTATCGACGTCACTCTCGTACGTACTCGTCCCTTTCTTTTACATATGCAATCACCCGTTACATGCGTCAGACACGTTCTCCTTTGATTCTCCATCTCAATCAGCGTATTAATACGCTCCCCGTCGAATATCGTTCTCTAGTCTTTGACCCAATCTCAAGTCTTCGTTCTCGTTCTTCGTTCCTAGTCCGAGCCTCTCCGATTCTTCACACAGCCGAAGGTATACTGTTAGTAACACTGAATTTTCTGTTGAACGTCTGCAATCATGCATACCACTGCTACCTGGCTTTGAGATAAACTGTTGATCACTCCCTCAATGAGACACCCTGGCTACGCCACTCGTCCGTGCCAGGCTGGTCCCGAGGCTAGATTTGAGATGCGTGAATCCCTTTGGCATCGACCTCTCTACCAACCTGGCATCCGAATGACTCAGACAAATTTGTACACATTCATTAGACATTTTTTGTTAGTGATCATCAAAACCCAGGTGCCGTGCTGAATGGTATCTCTTCGAGAGTCCACCGAGGTCGTGTTCTCTAGTGTTCTCTAACCCCGTGGCCATCCGAGTCAAATATAGCATGTCGCCACACTTCCAAGACCTTCTTGTGATAAATACATCTCTTTTCTACTCGATTCGTTCATATTCATACACCAATGATACATTACTACTGCCATGTTGTTCTAAGTTCAAGTTGCTACAGTGGGCCTCACCATGCTCTTCTCGTACCATTCCCTCTCGAGCTCGATCGCCTTCTTGAGCGTCCCTGATGTGCGCCACCCATGTTGTTCGCCATCGAAGAAATGCGCCTCAACACGCCCTTTAGATTTAATGATCCCATCAATAATAGTCCAGGATTGTGCGGGCGGAACAATTGCATCATCATTGCCTTGAAGAACCTGTTGGAAAGATGATCTACCCAACACAACGGATTTCATCGAGAGATGAACATACGAGTAATGGGGTTTTGATGTTCGTAGAAAAATACACCGGGCTCCGGTCGTGCCAAACTTTCGGAATCTCTTCCCTTGTACCACCAAGAAGCTTTATGATATACATGAGCTCGAACTTGTGCGTGTCTTCTGCAAAAAGCTCCATGTTTGAAATTCCGTAGCTGTTCGTGGCACTTGCGAAGAATTTCACTTTGCTCGCTGCGGAGGAGTCGAGGGAAATGGCAGCAAGGGTAGTAAACCCACCCGCACTCCCGCCCCGGATCGCAGTGCGTTTGGTATCGATGAGGGAACTGATTTGAGGTGATTGGATTGCGCCAATGCAGTCGCTCACGTCGGTAATACCCCAGTTTCCTTGGAGGCGCTCCCTTTGTCATATCTTCAGCGTTGTTGCACGAGAAACACGACAGCGAATGGTAACATACACATATGCGCGCCCATAGCACGAAGAGCCGCTGTAGTTTACATCCAACCTGCAACTTATGAGTGTGATGATACTTCGGTAGTCGACAGGACCTACCAAGCATATCCTCTGCTTGTGAAATACTGCTTCAGCCAGTTCAAATGCTGGGTCTCTAATCCTGTGGGACCACCGTGTACGCTAAGCACGCAGGGCGGCTTCTCGCCGGGAATGCTCGAACCCGCATACGCTGGGTTATTTGGGGCGTAGTACACAGCATATACGGTCTTGTCACCTGCCACTTTGAACTCGAGCGGGGTTGGAAGTGAAATGATGCCTTCAGGGAACGGAGCGGCAGACGCCGATGCGGTAGATCTGAGTACCTGGAAATTTGGCACGAATGATGGTCCTGTAAGAGTGCAGAGCATAGCTGCGCCAGGAGCGTTGCTTTGCAATCCTGTGAAGACGAAAGTGTAGTCCGACAGACGACAGACATTGTTTACCACTACGAAGTCGAATGATTCGTCTTTAATCTCTACGTAGGAACCTGTGGCGATATCAACCACATAAAGGACACTTCGGCCAGCCCGCCACGCAACACAGATAGCTTTTGTGCCATTCTCGTCCAGTAAGGCGAATGAGTAATTGTCAAGCGTCCAGGATGGCATGCAGAAGTCTTGCTGCACGACCGAAGAGAGGACTGGTTTGGTGCACGCCTGGGTATACTCCCACAGGTTTGCAAACTTGCTTTCGTCAGAGGTAAAGAGAAGCTTGTCGTTGGAAGCCCACAATGGATAACACGCGCTAAGATTGTTAGCTTCGCCGGCAACCAACTTCGTGTTGCTCAGGCTAAGTGTATGAGTGTTGGAATTGTAATGGACGTCGGCCACATAGATCTGTCCACCCTCCCAAGGCATGTCTGGGTGTTTCCAGAATTGCCATGCGAGTTTATCACCAGAAGGTGAAAATGTCGGTGCTGCATAGAACTCAATTTCTGCGTCCTCGGTGGAAACCAAGGACGTGATAGTGGCAGCTGAGGAGTTGACGACACAAAGAGAATTGCGCACGGTACGCGGCGTGTCGTTGGTATGGTCTTCTAAAATAGCAACGAGTAGATCTGTGTGGACTGGGTGTACGCAGAAATCTGCGTAGCGATAAAGCTTGTTTGGATCCTCTGCGCAGGGAGTGTAAGTACGGCGTTATAGTTCAAAGAATGTACCTGGGCACCTGGAGTGATTGGTTTGATATTCCCGTCTTTCGCGGCATAGAGACGGAAGTCCATGAAGTTTGAAGAGTACACAGTCCCATTATAAGCGATTGCAGCACCTCCACCATATTCATGAACGCGCGTGCGCGCATTGAAGTCCTTGCCGAAGACTTCTTTTTGAGTCTTGCTACTCATAACCACACATCGACCACCCTCCGATGCACGCAGTTCGATGTAGTAGATATCCTTTGTGACTGGATCTACAAAGATGGCGGTCAAGGCGACACTCTAAGGTCACCACGTAGATTAGTTTGAAATGCCGAGCGATTAGTGACCATGTGAAAAACATACATCCTGAGCAATAGCATCGGCTGTGATGGGGGACTCCCAAAGGCCATATGGTGCGTATTTCTGAGCCATAGTATGATAAAACGTTCAATAGGACAGTCAGTAGATGGGATGGTTGTGTGGGAGTAAGATTGAAGAAGGGGGAGTCACATACCAACGAAGGCTTAAGCTTGGGTATTAGTTGTACTATTTATGGTACATGCACCGTGACCGTGCACGTTTCAGTATTTCTGTCGCCTGAGTGCTAGCTTGACCGTTTTGGAACACGTCGATCATGAACCTCTCGCCGCCTTCGTGATGTTTGGATCAAAGGCTCTTGACAAACAACCACTCTTGATCGGGAAGCGATTTTGCAATTTCAAATTTTTCTTTCAAACACACCAGGAAAACGTCATTCACTACAGAGCGCTCTGTAGCGTTCTGTAGTACAATTCAACCCACTGATGGCACGCCGGAAGCGACTGAGGGGCGCCGAAGCTTGCACATGTCTGGTTGATCACAACATGACCACTACCGTGACCTTACTAGTACGCATACCTTTGCATTTTGACATTTCAATTCAAGAATTCAATATCTCACCAAATCCACCCAGGCAAACTGGTTACTGGTCTACGAACTTTTACTTATGTATCGGTTTTTTTGACAAACTACGATGTTGGCGCAAACAGAGACGACGGATGGGCTCTTTCGACTCATATACGCGGTATGACTACCCCAACTTGAACAGGTTGATCTAACACTTCGCGTTCGCGACTCAGTACTCAGCATTCAACAGAGGGATCAATCTGATAGATCGTAGGGCGCACCAGGTACCCCAACGTGATGATGAAATACCATTCACCGTTGGACAGAACCTGAGAGGAGGGGGCTTACCCAGACGATAGCTTTACTCGGGCCTTCGAAACGTCGTGACTCAGGTCAAGAAAAGTGGGTCAACTCCGGAGTAAGTACATAATTTGCTCCACCGACTCGACCATGTCGACTAATCTGACTCTGTTGATCGACAGGCAGATGACGACGCACTATCTTTGAATCCGGATTGGTCACATGCATCACATCCTCCCGGGTCCAACAGAATGACCTTTGATCTAACGGTATCCATCAGATCACTCATCAATCGAATGAAGACTATGGTCCTCTTCACTACCACTGACCATTGTCCCTCGGATATCTTTACTTCACACAGACGAGAACCTGTTAGCTTCTTTCAGATAAAATCTGAACCCGTAAGTCGCCAAGCCATCGTTCAGAGAACGTAGCGGAATCCTTTTTCTTCGATCCCTTGCTCCTGCTCTTCTCTCTCCAGCTTCTTGTTCAATGTCTTCAGATGCTGTCTGAGAATCCAAGTCATCGTAACCACGATAACGTTACAAGCGATCACAATGGTATAAGAGTATCGATAGGTAGGGCCCCAATTAGTTGGCCAGACGTACCTGCCATCTATTTCATCAATGAAATTTTAATAGCCGATTCAACTACTCACGACCCTGAGATGCTGCCTAGTTGCTGAACTGCATTGATAAGCGAAAAACATACTGCACGCTTTGACGGCGGTCGCGCAAATGTGTTACTCTCCCACGTGGTCATCAAGACACTTGCTGAATTGGACTGCGCCAGGAGGAAGCTGTTGAGGAAGGCCACTATCAGCGAGACGTCCGGAATTAACATTATGTGCCTACAGAGAGAAGTATCGGGCTGCAGTGTTCATGGTACATATCGAAATAAGGGACCCAATTATGCCAATGAGGTTCGAAATGCTCATGTGCAAGAACCTTTCTTGTGTTTTATCAGAGTGTCTGAGGAGGTCTTCAGACCAGTTCCTATATTGTTTGATATCCCAGCTTACCTGGTCCACACGAATGTGAAAATGGCAGCATATATCCAAGGAGGCGCAACGAGGAGCAGCGATGCCGTTGGGTTGTAGCCAAGTGTTGCAGTCAGAGTAGGGAAATAGCCAGTGAAGGATGTCGCTATAATCTGAGAAATCAATAGTGTTGCGATCCACCACACCTTCCAGTCGGCGATGGCGAGGTAAAAGCCGTAACCGAAGCCACCGTTCTCAGTTTCTAACTGGTCTCCGACACCAGCATCCTCCTCCATACGCTTCAGTGCAAGCCGGCGCTCGTCATCAGTAAGCCACTTTGTTGTCGTTGGAAAGTCCGGCAAAACAAAGACAGCCATTATCGCAACGGTGACAGTCAGACTTCCTTCGATATAAAAAAGCCACCTTATAAATGAAATTCAACAGAGTCCTTTGACAAATCAACTGGATTGAATTACCTCCACGCGGCTTGTGCACGGACGCCGTCCATGTTAGCAAGAATACCTGATGCGATGAGAGCTCCGAAGGCGTTACTGATCATGTTTCCGCTGTAATGGTGCTGTTAATGAATAGATATATCCACCAGCATAGTAGTACCCTTACCAATGGAGGATGGCTAATCTGGAACCTATCTCTGTTCTCTTGTACCTGTACATTTAATTTCAGGACTTCGGCTGAATACTCGATGATTGACGAACCACTTCGAAATCAAGAACACGGCGCCGGGAAAAAAAGCTGCTTCTATGAAGCCAAGAAAGAATCGCGTTAGGAGCGCTCCAACGAAACTATTACGAGGAGTATGGTCGGTCATCTGTCAGACATCAATGATCGGTCATACTTTGTAGTAATTCCAGTCAGCGCCGATATGACTCCCCAAATTACCATACAAGCAGGCATATAAAGCGACGGCTTTTTGATGTAATTGAGAAACATATTGGAGGGAACCTGCATAATAATATATCCGACATAGAGGATAGACAACAATGTCGCATATTGTGGACCCTCGAGATGGAGGTCGGCGGTGAGTTGTGTGCGTGCCGCACTTAATCTGTTGTGAGTGATGCATCAGCGATTCATGACAAGGGCATACCTAGCGTTGTTTCGATCGATCTAGTACAAGAATGAGATATATATCAGGCGCCTTGACGCGAGGTTACTCACAAAATTGAGGATATAGATGAGGACCAGCATTGACATGTGCAGGTCGAGTTTCAATAACAACCTGCGCTCTAGCTGGTTTCGTGCCTCTATACCACCGAATTCTACATCGACATCGAGTTCTTTGTACTCGACATGCTCCTTCGAGGGTGAGATCGGTGCAGTGTCAGAAGGGTCAGGTGCCATAAATGGGGTGATGACAGTGGGGTCTGAGGGATGGCCTCAACGGTTCGATGTGCCTTATAGATACGCAAGCGAATTTCATATCGATTAGTCTGTTGGTACCAAAAAAAATGGGCTGATGCGCCTTGGGGGTGCACGTGGAGTAATACTAGACTGTCGTCATGAGTGATAGGAAGCCTGGACAAATAACAGCCATGTCCCGACTCCCGCCCACACGGTCCGATTGGATTCCGTCTCGTAGAATCATAGTATACGCAAGAACCAACCATTCCGTTCTATAAAGATATCTTCATGGAATTAGAGCTAGCTGGGAGTTAGGTAAATCCTGCAGCTTGTCGAACTTGTCTGAATTGTTCAATTGATCCGACTCGGGTTCGGAACAGCACCGTGACATGAGGCTCTGGGATAGCATTCTTTTGATTCGACTTAGTACCCGACAAGCGTATGCATATACAAGTGCCTACTCTCACCGGTGCGCAATGTGCATGATATCAAATGTCCAAAATGATATGTGGCTGAGAGTTTTACGTGTTTGTAGCGGAGTTTGCCTGCAATTTCAAATTTTTCTCAATCACGGCGGAAGCGACTGAAACTCACGCTTGCACAATTAGACAGGACCCAGACTGGACTCTACGTGGACTCTACGTAGAGTAGACCTGGAGTTTAAAGCTCTGCCGTGAGACACCTCCACGAAAGGGAGGTACGTCGACACCTGCATGTCCGATGGAAGACCTATCGATGTCGTAGGTTGGAGGATCCATAGTATGTCTGGTAAGCTTGACTGGCTCAAATCCCACTATCCAAGCAGAAGACGAGGTTGCAAACGAGTCGAGTACACAAGAACGTTGGTGAACATTAGATCTAGTCGACAACAATACAACAGAGTATACGAAACCGAGATAGGTTATAGCTAGAGTGCAAGAATATATTGAGCTCATTTTATTACAACAGTAAGAAAGAGGATCGCAGATCAGCAACTTGTGAATATCTACCACACGACAGCAATACGACGTAGTAGAACTACACACCAATATGGACAAAAACCACCCTCTGTTCCAGCGGCACTTGCGTTTTCACAGCGTGCGTGGCACGATTCAGTGCCCAGGCTGCCTTCGTACAATCTAAGACACCTCCGTCCTTCAAATCTTGGAACATATTCTCATAGAAGGCATTGACGACGTGTTTTGCAACAGAGTCGTCGACCTGCCACAGCGTGCCAATGACGCTCTTGAACCCCGAAAACTGAAGACCAGCTGCGAGGTGAATCACTTCGTCGGGTGTTTCCTCATCGCCAACGGCGGTATGACACGCTGATAAGAACGCGAACTCGGCGTGCGGAATATCTTTCTCCATGATATCAAGCAGCGTCAGATCTTCGTCTCTCATGACAAAATGTGAATTGTAAGGCTGCTTTGGGTCCTGCTTGCCATGACAAGCTAGGTGCACCCAGGTGTTCTGCTCCAAAGCTTCGAGCGCACCTGCGCGTGTGGCTGCGTCTCCAGAAATAGTAGTGTGTCTGGCCGTCGCAGGTACGAGCTTATGGACAAGCTCGAGCTCGCTGTCGACGGCCAAGAGCGCCTTGCCTTTCCCTGCACCCGGTTGACCTTGTCCGATTGTCACGAAGGATGGAGTGACGCGCTTCTTCATCATCTGTCTAGATCTGACCAGAGCCGAAAGTGTGGGCGTGTAAGAGCAGATGTAGAGATCCTCTAGGCATTGCTCCCTAGAGCCATCTGGGTTTGTTCGAAACGGGTGAGCTGCGTGGAGAGGAATAGATGTGAAGGCTGCAGTTGGACACAGCCAGATTCGACAGTATCTTAGTTTCAGATCATGCCGGAGGACGTTGACGATGGGTAGCATGATCTCGTCCCATACTGTCCGCAAGAGGATTATTAGATCGTTTCGCGGCACTTTTGGGCCCAGGGTAGATGCGTGTCGTATTGCCCTGGCGACGCGGTCCTTGAGATTTGTCAGATCTGCGAGAGTGACAGACGGTAAGGGAACATTATGGAGGTCTCCTGACGTCGGAACGATGATGGCGCTACATGAGTATTTGCTCGCAATGAGAATGATGACCGGGCCCTGGCGCGCTGCCGCTTGCAGGTCTGCATACAAAGGTGGGAGCAGGAACCGCGAGAACCCCCGAAGATCACGTATCTCTGCCACGGCAGCTTCCCATTGCCTTCTAAGTCTCCTATACTCTGTTGCTGCCCGATCAGCAGCAGCTCTGTCAGTGATAGGTGCAGAACTCTGGGCCGCACTGGAAACGAGTTTGCTCAGCTCCAAATAATTGTGCGCCAGTGCCGGATGTGCTGACTCAAGGGCTTCAACTGGAGTCCTGAGTCGGGAGGCCAGCGACCATTGCTGGCCACGGCCCTGCTCCACAAGTTCGATTGCATGTGGTAGATTGTCACAGCGGATGGCACATGATGCTGAATCTGCTGGGAGTGTTCTGGCGTAATGAAAGGCAGCGGCAGCTTCGCGCCGTGAAGTTGCCGAAAATCGTGTGGCCAAATGAGCATCCAGAAGCTCAAAAAATGTCGAGTAGGCTTCCAGCGCAGATCCATGAGCATGCTGCTCCGCTACAACGGTCCAATTAGATGTGCAAATGATGCGTTCTGGGAACCCTTGAGTAGAATGTCTTGATGCGAATCTGAAGTTCTCCACTGCAAGAGACAAATCAGCAGAGTCGAGTAGAATCTGGTAACGAGACAAATAGGCCTCCTGCAGCCACCTGTAGCTGAAGTACCTGTTCGGGTGCAGTGAAGACAGAGCCGCCAACGATTCTTGACAAAGAGCAATGGCCTCCTCAACATCTTCGTTCTGCCGAGTTTCCGTGAAACGAGAGCAGAGCGCCGAGCTCAAATTGTGAAGATGATTATGGCGGTCTGGATCGTCAAGCCGCTTTAACCGAAGGGATTGTCGATACCAATCAATGGCCTCGTTCAGATCCTCGCTGACTTGCGATCTGTCATATCTGTGTTGGAGCGCGATGGCAAGGTTGTTGAGCGTGGTGTCTCGACGTAGATGACCAGGTGGGCACAACGTCAGGGCCTCGCGATAGAGGCTGATAGCTCGGGTCATGTCATCAATATCGCCGCGTTTGTTGAAACGGTCGACGAGGACGCCCCCTAGGTTGTCCAATGAACAATCACGAGATTCGTGCCCAACAGAGCACAGGTGCAGCGTTTCTTCAAACAAAGAAATGGCCTCATCGAGATCATTAGTATTGCCTTGGTGACGAAAGCGGGATGCGACTGAATAGGCCAAATTGTTCAGGTAGGCATCACGGCCAGCATGTCCCTCGGGACACAGAGACATGGCTTCGCGACCAAGCTGTATGCTCGTGTCAAGATCATCGATGCTGCCGTGCTGATCAAACCGTGCTTCAACTGCTTGTGCAAGCTGGTCGAGGGTTCTAGGACGAAATCGATGGCCCACAGGACAGAGCTCGAGCACGACTCTTCGAAAGTGGATGCCTTCATCGGATGCGTCTTTTGGAAGTTTGTGGCATCTGGTGATCACATATTCCACACCATTTTTCCCTGCCGCGATGCTACGAAGGTACGTGCCCTCCGGACAGAGAGGCAGTAGCTCATGATACAGTTGGGCGGCTTCGCAGATGTCTGCAGCAGTACCTTTCCTGAAGTGGCGCCAAGTCAGCGCTTCGGTGAGATTGAATAGGGATAAGGGATGATCGGGATGGTGCTGTGGACGCAATGCAAGGGCGTCGCGGAACAGGGAAGTGATAGTATCGATGTCTTGAATATCATTTCGGATATAACCTTTAAGGCGAACCCATGCAAGGTTGGTGAGAGCCGTTGCGCGGTCTGGATGACCGACCGGACACTGGTTCAGAACCAACTGAAAATGCTCTACAGCACCGTTCAAGTGAGAGACCCTCTTGCGTCTCACGTATGTGGCAAGTCGTACGTAGCCAGCATCTGTGTCTCGAGCAATTTCACAGTCTACGAGGGACTATAATTGGCGTTCCATCAGCAAAGCTAACAGGACAGAGTCCGGGGTTGCTCACATCAAACAGTGTGCCGTTTTGATCGTCCCAAGCATGTACAACAGCAACCTTCAGTGTGATGGAAGGTTGGACACCGCGCACGGGTGGGAAAGATAGATCTACGAGATCTTAACACATGTGCATGGATGAGAAGGGAATGACTGACCAAATGGGTGATCCCCATGATCGAGTAGCTCATCCCACGACATTTGAAGTTTCCCGATGACCTCTCCACCGCCTAGCATTCGACCAAGCTCATGGGATGCCCTGATCTCCACTGACAATGCAGGCGAGACATTTGATGATCTATAAACCGACGATCAGTTCTCGTATCACGTCAGAAGATCTCCATGGACTTTACAGAGTTACGGTATCCCTCCACGCTACAGATTCATCAGATGATAAGACACTGATGGCCGATTTCCAGCGTCTCCTCGAGTTGACATTGATGAACACGTAAATGCCAGCCGGAATGCGCTCGGACGGGACTCGAAGATTCTTTCCGCTGATGACTGTAGATAGAGCTTGAGGATCATGACACTGATACGAAGGTAATGTTAAGGAACTCACCTTCAAGTCTGATATATCGATGTTTTGAGCGACGAGGCATGATGTTGTGATGGAGCAAATTGATGAGGTTCGAAGACGGGCTGAGTGGCGTGGAAGGAATCAGTGAGAAGGGAGGACGGGGGTAAGGATACGGGGACTATGGATAGAGGTTCAGCTGAAGGGAGATTGAGCGCTAGGGTTCAGGCCACACTGCACGTGTATTTCCATATTGTCGGTGGATGTTCGGCACGATAGACGCTGGTATGATCGCACAAGCGCTGGGAATGAAGATCACCGGCCAGGATTAGCAGAAGAATCTGTGCTAAAGTAAAGAATGGCATGAACAGTTTGTGGCGAAAGTGGCCTGCCAACGTTGAAAGGGACATGCGAGTCTCAGAGTTATTGCTGCTCCTGGACTTGTATCATACTACTCAGTTAGCACGCAAAGGCAAAATGTAGAATTGAGTATATTTTGTGAGGTAACGACAAAGGCAAAAACATCTATATCGCTGAAAACGGCGCCCAAAGAAAAGTACATACGACTGGTCCAATTGAGCTGACAGTGCCATGGGGGAAGGACTATCTTGCCTGCAGCGATGAATAAGAAAGAACAAGGCGAGAATGCAACCAATTGTATTCTCGTTCGGTGAAGTATTCGATGATCGATGATTGAAATATTGACGAACAAAGTATTGAGGAAGCTGTGACCGCTACCGGATTCACTCACCGCCGGGAGATAACAAACTGAACCCTGCGGAAAAGGAATATCCATTATAGTGGCACTGCATGGATAGGTTTGCAGGTCCATAGTGTAGGGAAGCCTTGAAGGTGACAGGACCATACTTTGGCCAAGGATATGTAGTGCGGCTTGAGGCTGCAAAATGGCAGAGGTTACAGGAGCGGACCATTGCAGTAAACATCTGAATGTGGAGCTTCGACGAGAGGGAGGGGTTGTATTCGAGGGAACAAAGTGCAGAGTGACTGTCGAGTCAATGGTGAAAGAAACAGGGTGAAGAGGGAATCACCAGATACTATGAGGCGTATCTCGTAAGAGATGGACGTGGACTGTACTGATGGACAGCTACTTTACCAAGCGTAAATCCTCGTGCGCTACGTCCCCCTTGAACTGCATCAAGTACGAAGAGATGACTCCACGGAGAGAACCGTCGTGAGAAGCACAAGGAATCTAAGAATCTAAGAATCTTAAGAATCTTAAGAAGAAAGGGAGAAAGGTTTCGGAAACGCACGGGCGCTCGCGTGGTTTGCGCTTGCGCCGCGTAGGGCCATGTGGTTTTCGCCTAGATACGCTTAGATGCGCTTAAGGCCACATGGTTTTCGCTTACCTCGCTTAAACCTCTTTTTGGAAACTCGCGTGGCTTTGTCACGTGTTTTCGAGCGCCGACTCAATCGCCGCTAAGCAACGCACTACATATTTCCCTATTGTAATTGTTTATGGTACATACATACAGTAATAAAATTGAAAATGGAACAACATATGATATAATTTGCAGACAGGGGGACAAGGAAATGAATGACAAAAGGTTGTGAAAAAATAAATAAAAAGGAAACAAACAATGTAGACTCAGAAACTGGAGAATGGGAGATGGGAGGACAGAAAATTGGGAACAGGAAACAGGGAGAATGGGAGAGACTCAAAAATGGGAGAACAGGAGACGGGAGACGGGAGACGGGAGACGGGAGACGGGAGACGGGAGACGGGAGACGGGAGACGGGAGACGGGAGACGGGAGACGGGAGACGGGAGACGGGAGACGGGAGACGGGAGACGGGAGACGGGAGACGGGAGACGGGAGACGGGAGACGGGAGACGGGAGACGGGAGACGGGAGACGGGAGACGGGAGACGGGAGACGGGAGACGGGAGACGGGAGACGGGAGACGGGAGACGGGAGACGGGAGACAGGAGACAGGAGACGGGAGACAGGAGACAGGAGACGGGAGACAGGAGATGGGAGATGGGAGATGGGAGATGGGAGACAGGAGGACATGGGACACAATGGGAGATGGGGGGCAGGGAAAAATGGGAAAATAAATACATTCAATAATACTGTTACATATTCTGCAATTTTATGTGGTGTAGCAGATTGTATTTTTACTTTTGTCAAAATCCTGCTCCAATAGTGTAGAACTGACTGATCTTATGTACACTAATGTACTATGTACTTTTACATGGTGTGGTAGATTGTACTTTTAGTTTTTCAAATGCTGCTCATAAATGTGCCTCCTTTTCAAAATTCACTATTGAGGTGTGATCTTATTCAAAATGCACAATTTATTAGGATGCAGCCTGAGGCCAGGAAGCCAAAGGAGGGCACAGCCCTCCTTGGCTTCCTGTGACGAAGGAACAACACTCATCAGGAGCCTTCAGAATTATTGGGATGAAGCTGAGGCCAGGAAGCCAAAAAAAGAGTGCGAAGCACTCTTTTTTGCTTCCTGTGCCGAAGGCAGAACAGGTGTGGACTAGTCTTAAGAAGAAAGGGAGAAAGGTTTCGGAAACGCACGGGCGCTCGCGTGGTTTTCGCGTAGGGCCATGTGGTTTTCGCCTAGATACGCTTAGAGCCAGTTCGGATACTCCCTGTAGCCAACATTTGATTGTAAATGTTGACACCAATTCATCGGCATGTGAACCCGAGATATCGGAGCTTGAACCTTGCCTCCCTCATACTTGTACATATTATCGATGGATTATACTACTCATCTATCCCTAGAGCGGCGGCAGAGGCTTTTCGCTGGTGCTCTCGCGATTACAGCCACCTGTGCCCAATACACCACACTCCTTATGGCCCAACCAGAAGTCCATCAAGCTAGGGTCCCACATGCTCAGTGGAACGATGGCGAGATTGCCGCCCTTATCAATTACTTATATGATCACCGCTCGGATGCTGAAGGAGGAGGGAATTTCAAGACTAAGGTTCTTGCGGATGCTGCAGACCACATCAACAGTGATGAAGATCTGGCAGCCACTCAGATGGGTCCACCAAAGACAGCAAAGTCAGTGCGCAACAAATGGACATTGGTATGTCACATATGATATCTGTTTTTACCTGATCGTAAGCTGATGACTGATCCTTAGCTCAAAAGCACTTACCATGTTATCAAGAAGTATCGCAACCAGACAGGAGTCCATTGGGGCAATGAGAATGGAGGTGGGATTGCAGGACCAGCAGCAACAGCTGTGTGGGAATCATACATCCAGGTATTTGCGCCCTCATAATTCTAATGTATACACGAGCTCATATATTACTAGAAAAATCCTTTGATTCGGCCATTCCGCACCAAGGGATGGGAGCATTATGAAAAAATGCAAGCCATTATTCCATTGGGTGGCGCCAGGGGCCAGCATGCTTTTCGCCCAGGTGGCGTTGCTACTCCCATCGCCAATCCTGACACTGAGCCTGGAGGGACATCCGATGCGGCTGTCCCAGCTGGTGCTGTAGCTGGCCCATCAGGCAGCACCACCACTGATCCTCATCCTACCACTACCGCTACTGCTATCACCTCTGGCTCTGGCTCTACCTCCACCGCCACCACCACTACCACCACCACCACCACCTCTACTGCGGCTACCTCTGCTGCTGCTACCTCTGCTGCTGCTACCTCTGCTGCTGCTGCCTCTAGTGCTGCTACCTCTAATGCTGGAAAATGCCCACATACTGAAGCTGACATGGAGACCATGTCATTTGGGTCTAGTCATATCTCCATGCAGCCTCCCTCTACCACCTTGGTAGTATCCGGCCCCCCATCCAAGAAGGCGTGGACACCAGCACAGTCTCAGAACAGCCGTCACACGAAGATCAGCAGCATTGCAAGGGCTGCAAAGATCACACCGGCTGCTGCTGTGGTGGGGATGCAAGGCAGCATCAACCGGATGACTGATTCGTTCGAAGCGTTCATGAGAGGAGCAGTTGATGATGACAATGTCACCTGCGCCGTCAGACTCTTAGAGGGTGAAGATGCCGATATCCCGCCGGAGCAGCAGGCTTTGCTGGTCAGTGTCCTTGGCGCGAAGGGCAATGATCATTTTCTTAAGTTTTACGTTACCATGAAGAATAGCGTCAGGAGACATGCATTTGTAGAGAAGATGATCGGTCAGCGAGTTGGTGAAGAGGCGCATGATGCTGATGCTGATCTTGATCTTGATGAATGAACTCAACAATCGTTTACTGCACTTTTCCAAATCGTTTACCGCATTTTTCAATACCATGTATCACCGTTGTATACTTGTACTATCAAAATTGTTGATTCAATGTTTCATTTACTTGTAAACTAAGTTCAGAACATGGCCTTGTCATACAGGCCCCATCTCCTCATCATCAGCAGCGCTACCCTCGAGCTCATCCTCCTCATCATCTACAGGATCAAGTCCTTCTAAGCCACGTTCCAATACGACACGTTGATATTGAGCCCACATCGCCTCAGCGATGCGATCACGCATTTCGGTGCCTCGACGAAAGTCACCCTCATTGTCTTCTTCGATAGCAACAGCCTCCTTGTCAGCAGCTACGTCAAGGTCAGGGTCCTCCTCCAAAACTCTGTCTCCATCTCCATCGTCGACAGGGGGAGTACCCTCGCTAGGGTCGTGCACACGAATGTAGTTGTGGATTGCGCAAAGAGCGGCTGGTATTTGGGCCTGGACCTCCATAGCGTAGCCAGGCGAAAGAAGAAGTATGCGGAAGCGTTGTTTGAGGACACCGAAGATGCGCTCGATGATATTCCGTGCTGATGCGTGTCGCAAATTGAATAGTTCTTCCTTGGTTTCTGGCCTGTAAAACTTAGAACAACATTTGCAAAATAATTGAGAGCTTACCTTATGTTTGCGCGACCCCATTCAGCAAGGTGATAACGCACGTTTTGGTAAGGCACGAGTAGCCCAGGGCGCAGAGGATACCCCGCATCTGCAAGGAAATATTTCCCTGGGGGAGTCTTAAAGTCATGAGCGCAGGCATCCTCATAGACACATGCATCTGTTGCTGAGCCTTCCCATCCTGTGAGCATGTATGTGAAGCTAAGATCGAAATCGCATGCAAAGAGACAGTTTTGCGAGACAAACCCCTTCCGATTGCGATAAACGGGACGTTCAATGGCCTTGGGTGTGACGTGGATGTGGCTCCCATCAAGTGCCCCAATAGCGTCCTTGAAAAACGGCCACCATTTCGGATTCTTGCGGATTTTGGGGGGAATTGAATTGTCCGGAAAACGTATGTATTTTGAATAGAATGGGTCGGTTGTGAAGATGACAAGCATCTTGCGGAAATAACTATGTACTATTAGATATTACCTCCCCCCCAAAAAAAAAACACTCACCGTGAAATCATTTCATTTGAGTGTTGGAACCTCTCTGCAAGATGCCTGATTGACAGGCCGGTGACGGAGGCATACAGAAATATTGCCAGCTGTTCCTTGAGCGAGACATACTTAGAGTCCGAATGACCCATGCTCTGAAGCTCGTCGATAAGCTCAGAAAAGGCACTGGCATGCATGCCAAGCTCGCACCTGATGCGTTCAGGGTGACCGGTGAGGAGCTCGATGACCCAGTCCTGTCCAGACAGTGCCGATGTGTGATAAGGCTCCAGATCTCTTGGATATAAGGTCTGCACTGCGCTATGCGCTGCAGTAACAAGAATACTAAATATTAACGCTGAAAATTTCAAGAGTCGCTCCCGGACCTCTGGTCGAGGATTCATTAGGAGTGTAGCTAGGTGCTGTGGATCCATTGGCTGAAGCTCATCCATGCCTACTAGTCACTATGATAAGCGGGAGCTGCAAGATTTAAGCTCCAATATCTCGGATTCACGATGCCGATGAATTTGGTGTCAACATTGACAATCAAATGTTGGCTGCAGGGAGTATCCGAACTGGCTCTTAGATGCGCTTAAGGCCACATGGTTTTCGCTTACCTCGCTTAAACCTCTTTTTGGAAACTCGCGTGGCTTTGTCACATGTTTTCGAGCGCCAACTCAATCGCCGCTGCAGCGCACTGTGCAACACAAGTATTTTCCCTATTGTAATTGTTTATGGTACATACATACAGTAGATAATAAAACTGAAAATGGAACAACATATGATACAATCTTGCAGACAGGGGGACAACAAATATATGTGCTGACAGGAAATGAATGATAAAAGGTTGTGAATAAATAAATCAAAAGGAAACAATGTCAGAAATTTCCAGCAGGCATCATAATGCTCCCGTATCGTAATGCTATATTTATCAGCATTATGATTCAATTATAATTTTATTATGATTTGATAACAATTTGATTACGATCTCATTACGATGTCGTCGAGACTGCTATCAAGTCTCAGCTCGACCTGAGTTCCAATTATACTCTACTGCTCACTGCCATCTGCAACAAAGGTACACATGCGCAGTATTTCTAACGTCTAGATCGCTCATCACTCATACTAGGTAGGATAAACTCTGTTGTCAATTTCCTCTTTGTCGCTGCTCACAAATTCAAATTCCCCGCAAGTTCTCATCTCGTTCTTTGTGCCATCAATTTCTATTTCTATGCCTCCTCAACGGACATCAGATGACGTGAAGTGTAACACATGCGGAATACTAGTACGAGCTTGTGGACTGGTCCCACATGAAAAGAAATGTAGGAAGCTGGCACAGGAGAAAGAAGAAGATGACGAGGTCAAAGCAATTATCGAAGAAGCAGCGAAAAAATGTACGTATTATGCACACCGTTTTTGTTTTGTCCCATAACTCACCTCACAACTGCACAGAACATAAGGCTCACACTCAATCCAAATGACGTGCGGCGTCATCTACAGGTAAGTCACCTAATAATCTGCTTTCACACTGATCACTCGAATAACACTATTGTCAGTTGATCCTATCAACATTTGGTCGATGCAGCGTCACAACCACGAGAACGAAGCTGCAGATTCAGAAGATAATATTGGTACGTTTGCATATTAGTCTAGTGGATTCCCAAAAACTGATCAATCATTTTATGTGTCAGACATGCAGGGATCAATGCCTCGAAGTCGTCAATCGCTGATATCGGATTTCAATATGGCGTTGCCTGGCCTTCAGAGCCACTACGACGATGCAAATCCTGCAGATCAGGAACCATTACCGCAGCTGGATGATATCAAGGTTGATTATCATCCTCACAGCCAGATTCCGTCCACCATTCATCATTTTGCCGATTTCTCTCGCACACGTCCCACAGAAGCTTCAGTACCTCGGAATCACGCACCATGGGAACCATTCCGAACACGGCTCGATTTTGAGGTCGCGGAAATCGCCCTTGAAGCTGCACTCAACACAGATCAAACCAATCGTCTGCTTAGTCTCGTTCACCGTTCCGCACGTAGCGACGAAACCTTTACACTATGAAACCATGATGAAGTCCGGGAGTTGTGGTCAACCGCTTCCCAACGCTTCACTCTGGTAGGCAAATACAAGTTCAATTAGACGCACTTAACTAAACATATGTAATTTATCAAGTTTCAAGTTGATGTAGTTTTGGTTCCATATAAAAACAAGGTGCACGAGTTTGATATGCACTATCGTCCTCTTTGGGAATGGGCTCTTGATATGTTGCGAGATCGACGTCTTGCGCCGCACTTCGTATTTGATGCACAGCGCCTATATAAATTCAATGGTACGCGTTTTGTACGCTTTATTGATGAACCTTGGACTGCTGACACATTCTGGGATGCACAGGTAAGTCTTGATCACTTTGCATGTCCAATGACATGCAACTGCGCCTTGTGTAGTCACGACTTCCACCTGAGGCAAAGCCTCTCGCTTTTATATTGTATGCAGACAAGGCAAAATTATCCTCTTTCGGTACCCAGAAAGCCTATCCGATTGTTTGTCGGATCACAAACCTGCCTGTCGAAATCCGGAACGGTACTGGTCTTGGTGGTGGCTGAATTGTAGGTTGGCTGCCTATTGTTAGTATTTAGTTTAACTTCATACACATGCTGATGTCAGAGCAGGTGTCAGAGGATCCGGAGCATGCAGGAAAAAGCAGCTTCATGAACTTCAAGAATGCCGTTTGGCACGAGTCCTTTTTAAAACTTTTAGAATCCATCATACAGATCTCGAGGACAGGATATTGGTTCGAGTGTGGTGATGCCATCCGGCGCCTGCTGTGGCCCTTGATTTTGATTCTGAGTGCCGACTATGAAGAACAGTGAGTCTTACAACGCTCAAGTTCGCTGTGATATTGCTGACACTGTGTGATAGATGTGTTATGGCATTGATTCGCGGACTGAAAGGTAAATTTCCCTGCCCGATCTGCTTGGTTCCTCAAGACGAGCAATCCGTCTTATCTCACGAACTTCAATTACGGACAAGCACTGAGTCTGAGGAGACCCTTCGGTTGGCCCGCGCGAAGAAATCCAAGAAGGAGAGGGAAAACTTACTTAAAACTTACTCGCTGCGTGACGTTGAAGTATGTTTTGCAAGGTCTTTTGTTTATATTACGCTGACAGACATGATCTTCAGAATGTCTTCTGGAGAATGCTGCTCACCGACATTCACCGAGCGCTCTCCTTTGATTGCATGCATGTGCATCATGGAGGGCTTTGGAGGCACCATCTGTGGAAGGAGCTGCAGTTCTGGATACTTGAATTAGGGTGAGAAGCTGTTGCGGAGATGGATGCAAAGTACGTTCATATTGTTATCCGACATGAGCTGCCTCAAACTTAATAGTACTACCTCAGCTATGATGCTTTTCTGCGGTGGTCTAACCTGACGCACTTCTCGAAGGTAGTTGGAGTTGATTTCAATGACAGCTCGCATCACGAGGACATATCGAAGGTAAGCTGCAACTGAAGCTGCATCCTGTGCTAACGAGCCTCAGATGGCTATCTTTGCGGCGCAAAGGATCCTCCGCCGTTCACAGAGTAAGCTTGGCTATCTCCTTCTGCGATGCATACGCCACTATATCGATCTCGACATTTACGCTGGATTTGAGGTTCACACTGAAGGTACAATATCTGCAGGAAGACAAGCTCTGCGGGATTTTTCAGCGCTGATGGAGGTAAGTTATGCTTTGCAATACTTCCCGATCATTCACCTATGATCTGTTATTAGGAGTATATTCTCAAATCACAGCCTGTAACAGGCAAGGACTGGAATTTCCCCAAGAAACACGCAAGTTCGCATCTATTCAACGATATCTTGGTGAAAGGCGCGACACGAAACTACAACACAAAACCGAACGAGAAGATGCACGGCCCCGTGAGGGACATCTACCACAATCGAATGAATTTCAAGGACGTCGCTACACAGGTTCGTGTGTCAACAAGACTGGATTAACATGAACTAACTTAACGAGTTCAGATTCTTCGCTATGATCATTGGTTACTAACCTCAACATCAATGCGCTCTGAACTTGACGAGTTGGACGAGTACAATCGGAAAGCCAACCTCCCAACAACAGAAGATGCAGACGCAGAAAATCCTGCGATTTCTGTGGCCCCAGCTCCCTGCACTCACATAAAGTTAGGCTCGGCGCAAGGTGACATCTCATTTGCAAGTCTCAAGCAGTCGCACGCAGACGACAGGGCCTTTGTTGGTTTTTGAGTCAAACTCAACGGCTTCCTGAACACATTCTTCCCCAGTAACAACATTCCTTTACCAGATGGCAAGCACATTCATTTGCAGGCTGACAACAAGGTACGCCAACAACTCAACCTGCTAACTACTTGTTAAAATTGTGCTGTGCAACATAATATTTAGATTACCGGATACAAATATCTGCAAGTCAACTACGAGTCTATGGTCAACTGGCACCAGTGCAGAGACCTCCTTCGATGCAACCCCGAGTTCTTTGGATCTCCGCGATATGATTGTGTTATGGTTCAAACCAACAATCAACCATTTTTTGCTCGCCTTATCTTCATGTTCGGTTGCTCGATTGGCGAAACCAATCTCTCACTGGCGCTCATACATCCATATGATGTCGGAATCAGTGTCCGTAGCAAGCATGACACTGAGCTGGGACTATGGCATGTACGAGCCAAACCTCGGTCATCTCCCGAATTCATCTCTGTAAGGTCGATTATCCGAGGGGCTGCGCTTGCCAGTGATCCTGGGAGACAAGGCGATTACTTCGTCATTGACACGGTTGATGCAGACATGTTTCTTCGGCTCAAGTATCTGCAAGCTTAACTCGCCTGACACTTTGGCAGCGGCCTCGGCTTGCAACACACAATATCATTAGGTATAATATGCATTAAGTAGGTCATCAAGCTGCATCATTGACATTACTGACACAAGTGTGTCGTAACACAGTGTCACCTCGTGTTTGGACACACATCTTTCATCCAGCATTTCTTCTCAAGGTCACAGCTTCCATGATCCGTTTCACTAATAACGACTTGTGTACCGAAGCGATTGCATCAAATCATATTATGTATGTTATTATTGAATCAACTCATGTCTGTCATTATCTCACTCACTAGTAATACCACAGATTGATTCTAAACCGTTTAGGGTTGCCCGCAAAATGTATATAAAGACCTTGCGATCCATTCGTTCACTCAGCATCTGGGCCGCTCACACATCACGCATTCTCTCTTTGCATATAGCTCATGTCGGACTCTCCGCTTGACTCTGATTCAAACCTCGAAGATTCCGACTCTAATCTATTGTCATTGTCGGATTCAGGGCATGATTCAGATGATGATGCCCCACGGCCTGTGGCACCACCAAGCGCCGATGCATCTACAAAGCACCTTCAAGCGGTAGGCTCTTTTTTCTTTCGTCGACTCGCGTCCATTCCCTGACTCATTTTATCTAGTACATTAAGCAACTTCAACTTGAGAAAGGAAAGTTGGAAGAGCGTAACACAGCGCTGAATGCAACCAATGGTACACTAGCAGCACAGCAGTTGAAACGTCGCAGGCGCTCACCAAATCAGACGTCATCTGCTGCTGCATTGCCGGTCTCATCTACTGCGTCCTTACATTCATCCATGCCACCTTCATCTACCGCATCCTCGTGTTCGTCTGTGCCACCTTCATCTGCGCCATCGACTACAGTGTCCATCATCACGTCTGAGACCATCATCGACAAGCTAATCTTAGGTTTGGCCAAGAAGTATGCATTGACGACGGAGATGTTCCTGCCCGAAAAGGTCATTTTTCAGACAGACTGCCCTGATCCTCTGGTCGATATAACAAGTCCGCAACGTTACACTAAGAAATCGATAGAGAAGGCTGCCCTTGTCACTGAGCTCTATGCCTCAATTGATCATGAGTTGCATCCTCAGATGCGAACAAATTCATTCTTTAACTTGGTACGTAACTTAAAATTTTACGTAGTTGTAAATGAGTTGACGATTTGCAGAACAGTTTGCAAGCGGCATGCAACAGGCACGATCATCATTCTTCAATGGTCTACGTACTGTTTCAGGTAGCATCTTTAACATGTCACCCGAGTACTTTGTTGCCAGATATGACTGTGCTTCCGTCCAGAAAATTACGGATATGATTGGATGGGAGGCGGGGAAGGGGAAGACCTTTGATGTTTTCAAAGCACCGGTACTGTACCCTGATAACATTGTTAATGAGAAAAAGATTTTCAGAGCCTGGTTGATGATCGCGAAGGTAAAATACACTGACTCAACCATAGGACAATCACTCACATCTTTCTTTGAAAGGTTATCAAGGTTTCAGTGTGCGGCAAGATGTCATTGTTCCCCAAGGGGCGTGGTGGCCCGCCTACCTATGCGAAGATGTGGAAACTCAACAGCTGCACTCCTGGTATGATAGCATTTGGTGTGACTTCGGTATGTGTCGATGTCAATGATTCAAAGGCACTATCTGACTGATATCATATTCGGTAGATAATCTTCATGCTATCCCCAGATCAAGAATTCTCCGGGGATGGTATTGGAGCCATTTCTTCGATCCCTTACCACACCATCTTCCATGCTGTGAAAAGATTCTTCATTGTCAAGTGGACCCATGAACACATCAAAGCCATTGTGGGACAAATCAACGGTTATGTCTTTGACAATGTTGCTCAGACAGAGGAGGACGATACCTCAGGCCAGCCTGAAGACATGGTTGATCGTGTCATGGCAGCATTAGACGATTCAGATAGCAGTTCGGATGAAGACCCCGTTGGCTCTGACAGCCTTCATGCGCACCATCCTACCATCATTGAACCAAGTTCTTCGACCACCGCATCATCAGGCTCAAATACTGTTGCAGTAGCTTCTTCCCTGCAACACGAACCCCCCTGCCTTCTTATGTCGCGCCATCAATCTCAACTTAGGGTGCGGTACTCAATCCTGGATTAAGTGCTACAAGTTTGGAGTCTGCCTTAGCTGCTACAGTGATAGCCGCACCCCATCTGGAGCCAGCTATTGAAAACTCCATGGCTGTCACTACGAAGTCCAAGGGACGTCGGGGAAAAAGTCAGAAGGTTGATTTAACTGGGCAAGATGTTCGCCGTTCCTCTCATCATACCATCTCTACTAAATAGTTCTCGTCACTTTATTGACGCATCTTGAGCTTTCAGACTAGCCTCCTACCTATTACCATACCAACTCCCATGTACCAGTCAGCGCTCGAGTTCAATCGATATAGGTCGCAAGCAATCATCATTCTATTTGGTCGTTATCACGCAGATTTACACCCTTTTTTCTGACTGTGGCTCTCGAGACGCTATTCTTGAGGTCTCTGACAGATTCAGAAGCAGCACCGAATGACGGACAGCGAGGACGAAGAGATGGCAGATGCAGATGATGACGACGAGGATACTGATCTTGATGAGTGATACTGACTTATTTTCTTCTTTTACTCACAATGCGCATTTACTAGGACTCAGACGATGAAGACACAAGCACGCAGGTCATCCTTTGAAGCCAGGTATTGCTGTCTCTCTCCCTGTGTTTGCGCTGATCCCGAGTGTGCTGCAGGAGCTCAAGACATTCCCTTCATACTCTGCCAGATCCGCCATCAGCCACACCTTCGTATTATGACCATCGTTAACCTTCGCTGCCCTCGTATTGCTCCAGCGACTCAAGGCACGTTTTCCCACTGCTCGGGGTTCTTCCAGTCACCGTCTTTTCGTGTCCGCTTTCATGCTCGCACCAAAATCCTGGAGTATTGTGACGCAGGGCATGTTCCAGCTGCGCGAAATTAACCAGATGGAGCGCGAGATGTGTCAGTATCTGGAGTGGGAATGCTGAGGGAGTTCGAGGACATGGTCAAGAAGGATTTTGTAGGTCAGTCCTTACCCGACTTACACTCTCCCTTCCCCCTCAAAGACAACCCCTCCTCCTACCACAGATCCCTTTCTGTCTCCTCCAGCTGCTTTGGCGCCCACACCTTCATATGGCCATCGTTATTCTTCACCACCAGGGCCTGCACCTGAGTGTCACTATTAATATTACTAATTAGTAAATGTATCACGTACCCCATCCTTTTACTAATTAGTAACAAATATTACTGTCCCCTCATACCAGCAATAATATCAGCAAACCGGCAGTCCCTTGGGAAAAATCAGAGCTCCCTACGGCTTATTTAATACCGATGAGGCGCTGTTGCCTTACTACCCTAAATAGGTATGAGTGGACATTTCTGGTTATGGCACTGATTCACTGTGCCACACCTTCTCACGACAATGTTCTCACCTGTGCTCGTCTTGCGTGACGTTGAGCTCCATTTTTCACTTATGTTCTACCCAAATTTCCCCGGACCTTTTCTGTTTTATCTTTCCATGCAATTGATACGGTATCCCACTTTCCATGACCTCTCATTATTGCTGGATTGTCATGCAGGTCGTCTGCTGTGGTGAGCTCGTTGTTTCACTCATTGTTTATTGTCTTCACGTCTGCCTTTTCACTATAGTACATGCACGCGCACAGCTCTCCGACCTCTCGCTATTCCGCCTTGCAGGCGCCTCATATCCAACTGTGTCTGCATGCTGCATGACAGGCTCAAATGCCGTCGTTCGCCCAGGCAAGACAATATCGTCTTCATATGGGTTCTGTCGCTTTCCGTACTCACTGCCTTCAACCTCACCATCGTCCATGACCACTGCGCTGTGGGAGGTCTTGTCTATGGTTGATGTTGGTGAGTCCCCTTCCATTGAATGGATGGCTGCTTATTCATTCAGGCAGGACAATATCATCTTCATATGGATTGTGTGGCTTTCTGGACCCACCACCTTCAACCTCGCCATTCAGCTGTTGGTGAGTCCCCTTCCATTGAATGGATGACCGCTTATTCGCCTGGGCAGGACAATATCGTCATCATATGGATTGTGCGGCTTTCTGGATCCACCGCCTTCAACCTCACCATTCAGCTGTTGGTGAGTCCCTTTCCATTGAATGGATGACTGCTTATTCGCCTGGGCAGGACAATATCGTCCTCATATGGATTGTGCGGCTTTCTGGACCCACCGCCTTCAACCTCGCCATTCAGCTGTTGGTGAGTCCCCTTTCATCAAGTGGATGGCCGCTTATTCGCCCGGGCAGGACAATATCGTCCTCATATGGATTGTGCGGCTTTCTGGACCCACCGCCTTCAACCTCGCCATTCAGCTGTTGGTGAGTCCCCTTCCATCGTCCTCATATGGATTGTGCGGCTTTCTGGACCCACCGCCTTCAACCTCACCATTCAGCTGTTGGTGAGTCCCCTTCCATCAAGTGGATGGCCGCTTATTCGCCCGGGCAGGACAATATCGTCCTCATATGGATTGTGCGGCTTTCTGGACCCACCGCCTTCAACCTCGCCATTCAGCTGTTGGTGAGTCCCCTTCCATCAAGTGGATGGCCGCTTATTCGCTCGGGCAGGATAATATTGTCTTCATATGGATTGTGCGGCTTTCTGGACCCATTGCAACAGTATTGTATCTACAGGTAATGTAAATGATCTGTTGATTAAGCCTCTGTTGAACTCATCCCATTGTCCTCTGTATCTTCCACTATTTCTGCACTCTTTGCTATGGGGGTCTTTTCTTGGCGCTTACGAGTCTTGTAGATTGGTTCGCCATTTGCCTGTCGTTCTTTATTCTTGGCAATGCGTTCTACGAGCTCGTCACTTGTGAGCTTTGTCCATGAGCATGTTCCTTTCAAAAGTAAGTCATGCAAATTGATTAAGTCTTCACGACGCCCAATATTTCCAGGATTTCGAATAGTCCCAGGAACATTTTCCAGTGCAACGCCGTAAGTTTCTACAATCTTGCCTTCGTAATTGTTGTAATTCATTTTGACCTTCTTTTTTGGCGGATGCCTCAAAGTAGGAATAATAATATCTGTATGACTAATGTTAGGAAATGTGCCTGCGAAGAATTTTCGCTCAACCTACCAAGTCCGTCCTGGATGTGTTGGCGGCATAGGCTCACAAGTTTTGTCAATGACAGTCGTTGGCTGACTGTGCCAGCACTATCTACATGAAAGTTGTTTAGTAGGTTATGATTATTGTATGCTTGTTGCTCACCGAAATCTCCAACTACCCAGGACTCGACTTTGAGCGCAAAGTGCTTCGGCTCCATGCCGAGAACATCTTTGATGAACGACCCGACTTTTGCTGTGTAAAAGAGCTTCGGTTCGTGGTACTGCTCGACATCACCTCGAACAGCAAGATACATTCCGTCGAGGCCCATTCGTGCTTGGATGCTAGCCCACTGTTCAACTACAAGTAAGTCGCATTTTTATGTATTATTTCGTAGCAGTACCTCTGTCTGCATTGTTTTGAATGTCGCGTTGACATCCTTTTGTAGTGCCTTAGGGTTCGCACGTGTAACCTTCACATGTGACTGGCGATATGTGTTGATGTTCTCCCGCAGGCGGTTCTTGTCGACCAACGTCAAGCGCAAATGGGCCGATGTTAGTTTTGAACTGTGGGCCTTGATAAATGCAGGAAGCTTCAATAGATCCCCCGGCGCATGTCCTTTCATTCACATGAGTATTGGTGTGAAAATTTTATTAGTTAGTACCTTCGTTCTCCTCATTCAGTTTTTGTCTGACAAATGCATTCTAAAGATTAGCACGGCGTCTGTTGAAGACACCTTTGCCAGTATAGAGCTGCCTTCGCGTCCACTTCAAGCTTCTGTCCGAGAGTGAGTACTATGAATTTCTTCATGAAATAGTTGATCTTACCGGCCATTATCTTTGGCAATAGCACAGGCCTCCTCTTGGTACGTATCTTGCGCTGTTGTGATGGCATCGGTGAGCTTGACTAATTTTGCGCGGCGGGCAGCCTTTTGGATATCCGTTAGCTTTGCACGGATGCGTTTGACTTTTGATGTTGACACAGTGACCATGGATAATGTGCAGTTGGAATTGGGGATAATACCTAACCTTACATTTAAAGGACACTTAGTTATACTTTGCAATTATATATTTTTTCACTTGGAAACAAAGCTCGAGTTCAAGAAGCAAGTTAAAGCGGGCATCAACCTTTGAGTTAAAAGACACCGAAATCAATTCATGAGATACAAATAAATTGTAGGTGCTAATGCAGCTTCAGTTTCAGCATATCTACTACTACTGTCTTTGGTTGATCCTCACAATAATTCCCTGAATAGAATTACTGAAACATTCATACCGGTATCAAGCAAATGACTCACATTTTGTATATAGACGACTGGCTGGTTATTTATGACGGTGTCATATGGTGGGGGTAACCCATGTTGTTCAGCACCTAGACGCTGAAGGTTATCATATACAGAAAATGCTGACGGAAAGCTGGGCTGGTCCCACATGGGCCCATGGCGCCCATCATTGGCTTCTGTATCTTGTTCGGAATCAAGGTTAGAGGCAGAATCTTGAACGACATCTTGTCCATGAAGTGCTTCCTGCACGGCTATAACTATATCAGGCTTTAAATAAGAATTTCATTCAGGAAAGAACTACTGGAAAGTTGCGAAAAAAAACACTAACCCCGATAGACGACTCCGAAGATATAGAATCCGGGGAATCCGACACATACATGGAGTCCGAGTCAAATGACCGAGTTGTAGTAATGCGAGAAGGGTTTGAAGCGGCTGGGATATTTGATCATGCTGGCATGGGTTGCTGATGAGTGGAGGGTGTAGTGCGCTGATGGGTAGTGGGAGTAGGTCGATGATGAGTAGTAGTTACAGTGGGTGTAGGTTGATGACGAGTAGTAGGTACAGTGGGTGTAGGCTGCCGACGAGTATGAGGACTAGATGCAGTTGCAGGGATCCTAGTAGAACGGTTTGGTCCTCCAGATGGAGTTTCACGAGTACGCTGTTGTCCCAGAAACCAAGTCTGAAAGTCGGGACGCTGCAAAACTTCAGCTAATGTTGGTGCGGGCCTTGGAGTGGCGGGTGTTGCAGTCATTGATATGTTTCTACGAGCGGTAGCAGGGTTTTGAATGGCTACAGGAAGGGGAGGGAATGGCAGTGAAACACGACTGCCATCCTGGAAGATATTGTTTTGAGTTAAACCTTGAAAAAAATCAGAGTTCAGCGTGAGCTACAAAAGTCCGAGACACACACCTGAATCACTAGGCGACTTTTGCCAATTCCTATCAAAAACAGTCTTGCGGACCCTATCCGCAATCAACGAAGCAAAAATGTCCTCCAGTAAGTCCATTGTTGGATTTAGATTGGCGTGGTTCAACTCCTGTTGCACGGTTTTCAATGGTGCAACTTTTCGTGTGGTGATGAGGACAGTAGGCTCGTTCAGCCCATTACCAGGCAATATTCTCGGCTGTCCAGGCCTATGATGATGGACTGTGCCACGCGGCTTGAAGATAATTTGGGCCTCCAGTGTCACCGCGATACTAGTTGCCTGCAATCCGAGTCAATGTTCCAAAATAATTAATCAGAGTTCGCAACGAGATACTAGTGCAGAACGTACGGTTTTGTTACAGTCGCAGGCTAAATCGAGCCATTGGAGGCTTGCAATCGAGTTCTTGAACATTGGCATTGAAGCTAGTCTGCTGGACAATAGATTTTTGAGAGTGAAGCAAGGAATTAAGAGGCTCCGAGAGGAATGAATGTCGGACTTAATATGCTGCAAATGTGGTCATAGTTAATATCACAATCATTGGCCTTACAGTGACCCATACTAACTTGAACACATCCTGTCCTATGGTGGTGATGGACGGAGGCTACCATTGGTTTACAGAGTCAGATAGCTTGCTGTGTGTCAGTGCCATGCAATGCGTACAGATGATAAATGTACATTCCGCTCTAGCGCTTGAGGCTATCATTGGATCGAAATAGTGTTCTGACTCGGAGTCAAACCAAGTTTGACTCCGAGTCTGAGCTTGAGTTAGTGACCACTGGCGGTTGAGCATCGAAACCTTAAACACAAGCTTGAGCGGATTATCTAGAAAGACTCAACAATAGCATAAATAGTGTTTACTTTGGTTACTTTGGAGTTGAACATAAATTTGGAGGCTTGTTTGTAGATGGGTTCGGAGATGGAGCTGGACAAATGGTGAATTACTGGGGACTTATTTGAGGAGTCTTGAGCAGATTATCTAGAAAGACTCAACGACAGCATAAATAGTGTTTACTTTGGTTACTTTGGAGTTGAACATAAATTTGGAGGCTTGTTTGTAGACGGGTTCAGAGATGGAGCTGGACAAATGGTGAATTACTGGGGAGCACATCGTGACTTATTTGAGGAGTCTAACTAATAGCACGAGTGGTATAGAGTTAATGGTACTACGCAATACATGATTCTAAACAAGCTGCTTCGTCACATAAGATATCATCTTCATCAACTTCGATGGGTGCAGCGCTCTGTAGCTCGTCGATCACTGCACCCTCATTTGCATCATTAGAGGTCTCCAGCACACAAACACCGCTAAAACCTGGCATTGCATATATTGCCTGGAGGCGCGCACGGTGAACATTGTTTATGCGCACACATTTATCATGTAGATGGTGGATCTCACAGGCAAGTGCAGGTTGGCTGACTTCCAACGACGTTGCAATAGTGAGCAAGTGAGCATCTTCGTCCCCGACCCACCTTTGAAGACGAGAGATCTCAACATTGAGACATTCAATTTCTTCACGTGCACGAACTATCCTGAAGTATTTGCCTGCCACCTCCCTGTTGGCTTTTGAGACCCAAGGTTTGGTTAAGACTTCCCGCCGTGAGCTTTTGAGCAGCTCAAACTCGCCAAGCCACGCATACGATGCAACCTCGCTAAACTTCAGTATGTCTCGTGGAGGGGATTGCAGAGGTGCAAGTCGATTGTAGTATTCAAGCACGTTGCGAATCGCAGTGGAACGGCGAGTTATTGCATTGGAAATCTGTTGGTGCATTTTATAACCTAGCATAATGAGTAGGTAGTAATGTATATTGTAATGGTGCACGTACCTGTACCGGCCAAGTTGGCCTTGGCAAGTTCAAACAATCTTTGCACAACGAGTCCTTCAAGATGTTGAACCGCACGTATAAACTGCCGATTATTCAAATATTTGAGCGCTTCTTGATATTCGGGATCACCGGGTGTCCAGCGCTTCATAAGATCAAGCCGGCGCTCCAAGTCATGGACTGTGTTCATCTCAAGAGCAAGTTTGTTATAGGCAGCTCGGCGTTCAGCTTCACGTGCTTTGGTCGCAGCTTGCGGACCTTTGCGTAGACCTGAGTTCTGTGTGAAATCGGCCAGCGCGTATGAAAGAAATTGAACGGAAGTAATGCTACCGTATCCAGCTCTATAAATATTTCAGAAGCGAAGTATTTGAGCACATGAGGCACCTACTCGGCCTTGGCTAATGACTGCAGTGCTTCGACATATGCGATCTTCTCGGGATCATACTCCGGCTCTGCAGCAAGAGCCTCCAGATATTGAAGTTCTTCAATATTCCATCGCTCGAAATCAGCATCCGAAAGATCGAGCTGTTGTTTCAACTCCTCAACAGCAGGCGTGAGTTCATCGATGAGGTGAAGCGCCTGCTTGTAGTTGTTGTACAGAAACTGACCTAAATGAGAAATGAGTTCATTCGTTTTATGAAGTTGACACTCGAGAAGTTAATCTTACTGAGTTCTTGATAGCGATCTTGATCCCATTGATCAAATTGAAGGTCGATAAATTGGAGCCAGTGAAAATATGATGCATGTCGTATAAGTGGGGCAACAGTGTTCGATCCTGCAAAGACACGCTCACAAGTCTCGAGATCTTCAATCCCAAGACCTTTCTGATAGAGCGTATGATACTGGAGTTGACAGCGGCGATTGTGAGCATGCCCGTGAAAAGCATTGACAATGAAACGATGGTTAGCTTTCTTGACTTTGTCAGCGACAGAACTTGCAGCAATTATCTTGGAAAAAGAACACCCAATGTCGTAGCCGGTCAGACCGTTGGCTCCGTACACGTCAATTAATTTGTTTGCCGTTGCGAGAGCATATTTTGCACTTCATAAATACATATAATAGTTTAAGCGAGTGAAATGAGAAAAGAAAAGTTGTACATACAGTTCACCACTTCGCCGGAGTTCAACTAAAGTTTGAATAATGCCATGGCGACATGCGCTCACGAAGACGCCAGTCTGATCGAAGACGTTAGTGCTATTTTCGGAGGTCGTGTTGGCGACCTTCCAGTTTTCAGTACACGTCGTCGAGCCATCCGAAGTTGGAACATTTGAGAGATGGGTCTCATTGCCTGCGGTTGCTCCTGGGCAAAGGCGAACATCGTCTTTGAATAAATCCACCTCAGCAGCAGGAATAAGATAAGAAGATTGAAAAAAATGTTCGTCGGCATGGCCAGAACCATCAACACGTTTCAGTGAGTTGTTGCCATCAAAGGCGTCGAGTCGTGCAGGATAGAGAGGAGGCTCGTCAGGTTGCTGTCATACACAGCATGGTAAGTGCACTTGCAACGAATTTAAGCTGCGTACCTTGTAGTTGCATGCTGGACATGCATGGAGCATACGCCAGTCTGGCGTGTCTCGACCTAGTGCCTGATCGACCAGAGTTTTCACCTCTCGCACAATGGCAAGATATGCATCGAATGCGACCACGAACTGGTCATGTAATGACTGAAAATAAGTACACTATTCAATGTCAGTAACTGTTGTGATAGACATTGAACACTTACATTATGAAGAGCACATAGCACCTTGACCATGCCCTGCACGCTGAATGATGGCTTTCTCCGGCATATTTGGTGATAAAGCTCCAGACAACTCAAAGAGATCGCAAGCGTAGGTTGAAGAGGCGAGCAGCCGAGGTAGCCAGACTTCAGGAGCGATACATTAGCAAGTTCATCGGGGGCTTGATCAACACAATGTTCGAGTACATTGCCTGTAGATACAATAAGTAGCTGTTGATTTGATGAGAGTGAACTCACTAATATCAACCATGGTGACGTGAAAAGAAGTCATCGGTGCTTGAGCAGATGGTAAACAAGGGTTCTGCTTCCATAGCAAGAACGCCCGAGTGAGGGACGGCATTTGATCCCGCCATGCAGAATGCATAGCACGGTTGTGCATGAGGCGGCTGCAAGGTGCGCGTCGGTGACGGTGTCTACCTTGAATGCTACAAACAATCAGTTAGTGAGAAAATGAGAAGATACTGATGCGAGTAAACATACCACTTGAATACTTGCATTCGTGCAACACTAACTGCATGCCGGTCATGACCAGCAACTGGAGAGTGCATCTCACTACCCTCGTCCTCTTCTGTGGAGTCGTCACCATCCATAGCCACTGCTGCACCGACGATATCGCCAAAGTCCGCAAAGGAGTCGTCGACATTGTTTGAGTAGTTGTTCGTGTAGATGGCTGCCTCAGCAAGGACTTGTCGTGTGGCAGCACTCAGCTCTGATATTCCATTGTGAGGATTCAAAAAGTAAGAAAAATGCACGCTATGTACCTCGATGATTCTCCAAGTTTTCTCGTTCAAGTGCAAGTCGATCTGCACGAATTTTACTGAGGTTGGCTCTCGATGTTCTGAAGGTACCGGTATCTGCGATGATCGTTTCATGAACGGAGCCAAAAGTGGAATTAAACTTGCGTTTGCGGTTGGACATAGTGGAAGAGACAAGGAGGTGTGGGAACTACGATAGACCATGAGGACAAGGATATGGAAATAGGGAGAAGTCGGAGAATGGTGAACATGCTGATAGCGTGCGTATGTGCATGTATTGTAGTGAAGATCTAGTGAAAAGGCGGACGTGAAGACAATAAACAATGAGTGAAACAACGAGCTCACCACAGCAGACGACCTGCATGACAATCCAGCAATAATGAGAGGTCATGGAAAGTGGGATACCGTATCAATTGCATGGAAAGATAAAACAGAAAAGGTCCGGGGAAATTTGGGTAGAAAATAAGTGAAAAATGGAGCTCAACGTCACGCACGACGAGCACAGGTGAGAACATTGTCGTGAGAAGGTGCGGCACAGTGAATCAGTGCCATAACCAGAAATGTCCACTCATACCTATTTAGGGTAGTAAGGCAACAGCGCCTCATCGGTATTAAATAAGCCGTAGGGAGCTCTGATTTTTCCCAAGGGACTGCCGGTTTGCTGATATTATTGCTGGTATGAGGGGACAGTAATATTTGTTACTAATTAGTAAAAGGATGGGGTACGTGATACATTTACTAATTAGTAATATTAATAGTGACACTCAGGTGAGGGCCTGCTTTTCCTCCATACTCTGCCGGACCCGCCATCAGCCACACCTTCATGATACTTCCTACCTCCTTCAGTCACTTTCACAATGTGCACCCCGACGTATGGCGGATTGCACTGCTCATTATCAGGTACATCATGGCCATCATCATCATTAGAATTTTTAATCCTAGCCTCTTACACGCTTGTTTTCTGAGTCACCTCTACCTCAATCTCTTATTTCACTAATTTTAGGTCTATCATGATGACAAACCGATCACATGATCATACATTTACATGGCAATGGGATGACTCATGTGTCATTATGATACTCTCTCACTGTAACCACCATCTCTACTTGAGTTCATTCTCCCAACCTCGCTTTCAACACGCACCTCTGACTTACTATTTCTTCACTTCTCTTCAGAATGAGCTGATGCCAGGGCAACTCAGAATCAACGAGGTGTGGAGGGACGGTCAGTGAAATGCATTAACATTTGGCTTCATTTGCGTGTTTGACAGTGAGGTGAGTCTTTTTTTCATTCATTCGCACCCTTGTCTGATTATACACGAGCACCCTTTCCACTACCCATATCTGTGACTGTCTCACTTTCGTTGTCCAATGACTGCAATGTCACTGTCTCGCTCTCTACGCCTGCCTTACCCGTGTCTGACCAGCCGAAGACAAAACCCATCTGTCGTGGCCTCGTGCAATATCCTTCAACGTTTGGTCCAAACTCCCTTGTCCACTCTATCATGACGTGTATCGCTTGATGTGAGTCACTGGCTTTTTCTTTTTTGTTGGCTCTTTCTGACCGAACGCCAAATGCAGTCAATCGTTGAGCACAAGCCATGAACATTTTGCGAAATACATGGCAAGCAAGACGACCTCTCGCCTGGATAGAGTCATACAGCATTTTGAGTTGGTCCTGGGGCCAATGTCCACTTTCCTTACCTCGTGTTTCTTACACCATGTACAGTTGTTCTGCCATAGTGGAAATGTCATTATAATTTTTTGCAGAATTCATATTTAGCATGATAGTAATGCTCATCGAATCCTTAATAACGAGATCGTCACAATTCAGTCGGAATGTTGTTGGAATGAAATTGTCACGACGTTGAGATGAAAATATGACTTAGTTGTGACACCATTAAAATGATAATAAAATCTGAAATGCTCATCACATCCTTCTTATGAGACTGGTCAGAATGTCATCGAAATACAATTGTTATGGCATGGAGATGACGTTGTGACTCGATTGTAATAGCATTAAAATCTGCATTAAAATAACATGATAATGCTTATTAATATGTTGACTGTTTGATTATAATCTATTATAATTGGGCCGTGTCGTTAGGCCATTGTAATCCATCAGAATGCCGTAAAAGAATTTCTGACAAAAGACAATGTAGAAACTCGAAACCTGGAGAATGGGAGATGGGAGGACAGGAAATTGTGGGAAACCGGACGTGTTTTCAAGCGCCGACTAAAATAGTGTCGCCCTTTGGGAACTTAGCACGATCTTGGTAACTGTACATGTACATGGCATTAAATAATGAAAAAAGATGTGTTTGAGCAGGGCAAGGCAGATATGTGATTAGATTTGAGTGTTTTCCCTACTGTAATTGTTATGATAGTATTTGTATACATAACATATAATACAATTACAGACGGGAAAAACAAACATGAAATAAAAGAGATTGGGGGATGAATGACAGAAGGTAATGAAAAAATAACAAAAGGGAGAAAAAGACCACTTGGAGACTCAAAAACTGGAGAATGGGAGGACAGGAAAATGGGAATGGGAAAAAGAGAGAACCAGAGGACGGGAGACGGGAGACGGGAGACGGGAGACGGGAGACGGGAGACGGGAGACGGGAGACGGGAGACGGGAGACGGGAGACGGGAGACGGGAGACGGGAGACGGGAGACGGGAGACGGGAGACGGGAGACGGGAGACGGGAGACGGGAGACGGGAGACGGGAGACGGGAGACGGGAGACGGGAGACGGGAGACGGGAGACAATAGGAGATGGGGGGCAGGGAAAATGGGAAAATAAATACATTCAATGATACTGTTACATATTTTATAACTTTTTGTTGTGTAGTAGATTGTATTTTTACATTTGTCAAAATCCTGCTCAAAAAAACATAGAACTGACTGATCTTATGTATTATGTACTTTTATGTGGTGTGATAGATTGTACCTTGAGTTTTTTTGAAAAGCTGCTCATAAATGTATTTCAAAATTATTCAAAATGTACAATTTATTAGGATGCAGCCTGAGGCCAGGAAGCCAAAGGAGGGCGCAGCCCTCCTTGGCTTCCTGTGACGAAGGAACAATGCTCATCAGGAGCTTTCAGAATTATTGGGATGAAGCTGAGGCCAGGAAGCCAAAAAAAGAGTGCGAAGCACTCTTTTTTGCTTCCTGTGCCGAAGGCAGAACGGGTGCGGACTAGTTCGAACTTGGGTGTTGTCCATTGAATTGCAACGTGCCGGCATCATTCTGTTCTCATGGTGTTCCTTAGCCAGTTCCCTTGCATATGATCTTGTTTTTTTTTAGAATTTCAGACCCGGCTTCTGTTGATGAGCATCACTACCATTACAGTCTCCAGGTATGTATATGAAATTGTAACATTTGATTTCGACTTACTAATCATCACAATTCATGAGTCTCAACCGGGCCACTCCCTCCCACTCAACTAGCTTGATAATATGGCTGCTCCAGTTGTTCCAAGTAGCTTTCAGATTTAAAAGTACGTCTGACAATTAAAATCTTGCACGCTGAAACGCATGCATGAATTGCTGCAGCTCATACGTCGAAGATCCCAAATGGCAAATTAAATTATAATTTGGTGCTCTGGCTTGGCACTGGCTGTGACTGTCTCTGTTCCAAGTTTAATTCTTGGTCTGAGACATGGGCGTTCTCCCAAGGGAATCACTGGAATCTCAGAGACCAATTGTCATATCCCGTATTCCGGACCTACATCTGATAATGTTCCCACGCCTCATCCGGACCTTCGGACGCCCTATCCATGTCTCCAGTCGTCTATCCATCCGGATCCTTGCACATATATCCACGCGTCTCATCCGGACGTCCGGTCCGGTCCGATCCGATATACAATAAGCTTCCTAATTCATTCCTGTGCATATAACGTTAACACAGCCTATTCCTCTATTCGGTATTCCTTGTCCTCGGTATCTCGGTTATACTTACTACCGGTATGCTTACTGATCCGTTAACCTATGCTTTATTTCCGACTCGTGCTTGATAACTTTGCTTATGCTTTATACATAGCCTCGGACGCTTGCTTACTGATCTTTCCGTTATTTCCTTAGTATATAAACTCTTGTATATGTCCTGTAGTTCCTCAGTCTGAATATCATATTAGTCCTCGCACTAGATCTCACTCTAAGTCCTCATATCAGTTCTAGTCTATCGACTTAGTCAATATCCATCTCAGGCCTAGGGAGAAATTCCCTAGGCCAGAGCTCCGCTTATCCGCTCATCTGCTTATCCGCTCATCTGATCCTCCGAAGTTTCCGGACGTTCGTCCGAAACTTTCCCGCGGTCCTCCGGACCTATTCTGCTTCGGACTTTGTCCTTGCAGCCTTTCCTCTGTTTGCGTCTACTTAGGACTTGTCATAAGTAGCCATTACACGTATCCGTATCAGGACGAAACCTCATTGTAATTTCCGGAAGCTCCTCCGGAACTTTCCCGCACTCGTCCGGAAGTTACTTGCACTCGTCCGGAATGTCCTTCCGAACTTTCCCGCGCTTCGGACGTCCTTCGGACATCATTCTGAAATTAAGGGCACATACTCGGGTAAGGGGCGCAGCGCACAAGCTGAAGCCAAGCCCCTTGGAATCAGTCCTACCCTTTGTGCACGGTCTTAACACCAATGGATATTGATCCCATTCCGATGGCAAGGAGCCACCGCCTATCCGTCGAAGACACCATAAATTGGTTGGAGCTTGGAATGCTCTTATCTCACCGATGTGTTGGTCTCCTCCGAAGCTCGGGCTCAATCTCGGACAAAGTGCGTATCGAGAGTGTTTGTTACTGACAGGAAAAACTGACACATTGTAATATTTAGTCATAGTTTTATTGGCGCACCTCGCAGCTGTGCTCGTCTGCATCATAAAGGATGCACCTCTTATTTCTAATCCGAACAGAGCTACCAGGTGAGTCAGTCAATCTGTTCATGCATGAGAGGAACTTATTTGGGTCACTTAGGATTTCTCGCAGTTTCTGGTCGTCTTTTTGTTCGCAACAAAAAACTCAAGTCCGTCCTTATTGTTAGGACCAGGGAATGGCTACGAGAAACTCAACTTTTCGCATAGGATGGCAGGAAGAACCATGTTTCTCGCTGGATGCATCCATGGGTCAGTCCATGTAGATTTGCAATCATCTGCAGTATGGACTTGCAATTCTTCGTCCGCAGAAAGGGACTTCTGGAGTGGCTTTGTTCGCCCTCCTTTCCATCATCGTCCTTACATCTTTGAGGCCAGTCAGGAGACTGTTTTATGAGTCTTTCTTCGTCGTCCAGTAAGGTTTGTTGCCTGCGTCGTATCACAACTAACCTTTTCTGAAGCATTTTGACATATGTGGCATTCTTTGTCACCATATGCTACCATACGTTGTATGCATCGCCGTGGATATTCCCTCCCCTTGCATTTTATGGAGCGGACATTTTATTGCGCCTATTCCGCTATCGAATCAAGGATGCCACCCTGACTGCACAGGATGTTCACATGAGTTTGGTATAGTATTCGAATGTTATTGGATGCACCGTTGACTTCATCTTTTCACAGATCCGCGTTCATAATTGCGATGATGGCTGGCTTGCTGGCCAGCATATCAGATTGCGTGTTTTCTTCTCTGACAGAGTTTTTGAATCACATCCTTTCACTATCCTCTCGGCACCACCATCCCATTCTTGCCTCTCCTCACCTAGGTTCCTTCTCACGGCACGAAGCGATGGAGACTGGACACGGGCATTGAGTGACTATACCTGACAGCAACAAGCACGTTCACAAATCAATGAGAAGCCTGAGGGCGACTCGGGTGCTTTCGTTCAAGTCATGCTGGATGGTCCTTATGGAGGGTCGAGCGTCAATCTGGGTCTGTACGAAAGCATGTTTCTTCTAGCTGGCGGGTCTAGGGTCACATTCACTCTTGGTCTGCTGGATGACATCGTCAGCAGGTGTGTCAAACTAGGCCGCAGTGAGGAGGAACGAACGAGGAGAATTGAATGTACTTAGATCATTCGGTATCTCATTTTTGACCACAGGCATCACATCATTCTGATCTATTTGCACAGGTCAGATAGATATTGCTACGGCAGCGTCAAATAGCACCAGACCTGCACATTTCTATTTTCGTGACATGCCTTTGCGATCCAGAAACGGTACCTGATATCCCTAACTCCATCGTCACATTCTCGTGTCCATCTATTCAGGATCTTCTCAAGGACTTCATCAGTCTTCCACCATCGTCTGAAAAGGAAGATTCGATCGAAACCCGATGTGACGAAAGTCAGAAATTGATGGTCTTGGGTGGTGGAGTCGCGGTCTGTGCTAGCGGCCCCGTTTGGAAAGAAAAAGTATTCCTGAAGTATTGCGATACAGGCTATAAGACTTATAGTTGGCGTTATAGTTTTTATTCGGAGACTGATAGATAGATGTCAAGTGGTAGAGAATTTTTATTTCGGATATCTCCTGAATCATTATATATCCTTTACTCTCCGACGATCTCAGACACTCCGAAGTTCCGCTACGTTCGGCATATCGACTAAAGGTGAGTTCAGCTTGTTATTCTCAACACTCCCCCTCAAGCCGAAGTCATGCCCAAGTCACTGACAAATTTGCAGTGCTTCGGCTTATGTAACGACTTCATTAAAATGTCTGCCACCATGTTATCAGTGTGGCAATACTGTTCGTGGATTACTCCATCTTGTATCTTCTGTCTGATATAATGATCTTTTACATCGAAGTGTTTGGACCTCGAATGATATTGTGGGTCTCTCGCTATTGCCAATGCGGACATGTTATCGCCATGGAGAACGGTTGGAGCATTTTGAGGTATGTTTAATTCCTCAAAAAGGTTCCGAAGCCATATGGCCTCACGCACAGGTTTGTGTCGTTGTAATGCATTATTTGTTGTAAGTGTAGCGCACCTGTGATGCATTCTTGCTACAATTGTAGCGCTCTCCCCTCCCCTGCAGTACCACTGTATCCCGTGTGATGCATTCCTCTATCTTATTCATGCATTCCCCTCGCTGATGCATTCCCCTTGCTGATGCATTCCCCTCGTTGATGCATTCCCCTCGTTGTATCCCGTGTGATGCATTCCCGCCACTTTTGATGCATTCCCGCCACTGTTGATGCATTCCCGCCATTGCTGATGCATTCCCCGCTGCCCACCCTTCAGCATTTCCCGTGATGCATCCCGCCCTTCAATACCGTTGCAATTCCTCCCTCCTGCCCCACCTGTACCTGTAGGATTAATGTATCACTACCTACAACCATAAGACATTCGTGATACATGTATTATGGAGAGCTACAAGTGGTGTGATACATCGCTGTACAGTAGACTATAGGTTCCCGATGGCCCTAGTGCAATCCATTGGCCATGTCCGAGTATAGTACTGTGTTCTACTCAAGTTGTGCTCATGTTGTGCCCTGAGATTTGATCGAGCAATCTACGATCGAGCCGTCTAAGATTAATCGATTGAGCCTTGCTTCTCTTGCTGAGATCGAGCATCTGTGATCAATCTGCGATCAAGCCTGGATGCAAAAATGTGTATTGTGGTGCCTGAGAGTGCTGCTACACTACAAACACTATGTATTGTTCAAATCAAAACTCCATGACCGCAGGAGGTGCGTCAATTGAAGGACCGCTGTCATCCTCAGAAGCCGGCGTAGAACTCATAGAACTGAGATGAGAAACAAAGCTCCAACGAGCTTGGAATGAGGTCCGCATTGCAGAACGGAGTGCAGCTTGACGGTAGGCATATGCCTGCAAGCCCTCTTGCTCGGTAGTCTTCTCCGATGAGCGCAGCATTGTGCACTGATGCCACCAGGAACCTTGCCATTCCAGAAAGGCCAGTACTCGTCTCATTTCTTCAGCCAGCAACTCTACTTCCTCGGACCATCGAGCTGCGCGTGCGCGTGCCTTGCACCATTCTATACGAACACCTACATAAAGCAATCTGAGTCAGCTGTCGATAGCATCAACCAGAAACACTCACAATCTTGAACACTTTCATTCTCGGATGGACTGGTGTCGACATCTGTCGTCAGCCAGATCCACGAGATTGTCCCGGTGCCTTGAGTGCGATCACCTGTGAAATCGCCCATAGGCCGAATGTCCTCGTGTCTGAGGGGTCGAAGTGTTGCCTCCCAGCCCATCTCATCCAACCGACTGCTTAGTGATTCTATCGCTTGACGAGCGCACCTGTATCTCGCTACTGCCGCATCTTTCTTTGCTTCAACGCGTGCAATCAGATTTTGTGCACGGGTAGAAGCTGCTTGGCCCCATAAGTTCTTGTCTTTGAATTTGTAAATGTGCGAACGTAGACGAAGGTGGGAGCGGAGCTCGTTGAGGGCATCGTGAGCTTGTGCCTGCCGAAGTTTTCATTCGTGCTTCATTAAACGGTGATTGCAGTCGAGATGATTGAGGAGAGCTGATGGTAGATAGAGTGGAAAATCCTGCGGCTTAAGTGTTTGGGGGGAACCTGGACTTGGATTCGTTGATGAGCGCAGCGTGGAGACAATAGGCATATAGAGTTGTTGATAGTGGGTCCAGGAATCGATGCGTCTCTGTAGTGCATTAGTTCTATGAATGATGGCCTCTCTTTGATTTTCTGTGGGATGAAGCGAGAGGTCTGAAATGTCGCGTTTGAGCCGTTGTCTGTCATAAGATTTGAACAATGACTCGACACATGTTGAAAGAGAGACGTCACATACTGCAAGTCTTCTAATTCAATCCCACCACTAATGAGGACGCTAGGTGAGACATTGTCGTCGAGAGAGTGGTTGATCCCTTCCCGCAGCTCTTGTGCTTCCAATTCTGCAAGCTGTGACCTTACTGCGGCCTGCGTAATAGCTACACATACAGCAGATGATCAGCGCAAATTCATAGAATGTGTGGGCAGTGATGTACGAGCAAGCTTGCTTTCGAACGGATTTGGGCGAGTGTTGTCCTCCTCCCACATCTCAACTTCTGTTCCCCACTCGTCCAGAAGCGCAGGCTGAATTGTTCCTTCCAAATTGTACAAGGCAACACGATGTTCCCGTTCCCACTTTATGGCGTTTTCCATCTTGCGCTTCAATGTACGGCCTTGAGAGTCTGAAGTATCAGTGAGAGAAACATAATACTCGACAATGAAAACCCACCAAGTGTCGTTGTCTTTTTCCAATTCCAATCACCGAAGTGATCGTCTAAGGTGTCACGTCGAGTTCCTGGCCCCATTTCCTTCGTGCTAGATGCGACACGGTTGGCACTTGCCCAACCTCGTTCTGGTGCTTCACTGTCAGTCCTACCTACCCACTTGGTAAAGTTCCAGGAAAATGTGAGCTGACAGGCTGCGATATGGGCTGCGATATGAAACTTCGGTACGAAATATCGAACCAGCACATCGTCACGTGGTATATGAAGCCTAGCCGGCATGTGTTCCATTCTGTTCCATAGGTTTTTTGACCATTGACAGGCTATATCGTATGAGATATTTAGCACAGTCACTGTGAATCCGACAAGGGCCGAAAAAACGATATAATCCATATTTAAATACCTTGTAACACTGTCAGCTGGCTGAATGTGAAAAAAGTAGCAGAAAACATACCTTTCGCCTTTTTGTAGATCGCCTACCCCGTTTGGCAATTTGAATTCGTGTCGAGCGCAATCGATCGTGGCGTAGCCTCGCATTCAAGCGGGAATCTCCAGCGGGGGACTTGTCACTTGGACCTTGGTGCTATTTTTGATAATCAACCTACCGATCAGACTCGTCCATCAGATGCGCATCTCATGATCCAGGCCCAGTCATCACGTGGAAGTAATGTTACCTATAGATAGACTGAAGAACCACGATGCCATCAAACGAAGGCCAGGTACCAGGTCCAGAGAACCGTGGATTGAGTACCAGACCAGGATCCTCCACTGATACATTAGCCCTTATAGATTATAGACAGCTGTGGGTCTTAGGTATACATGTATCAGTATTGCCCTCTAATTGTAAGTACTTGATGTATTATTCTTACAGTATGGCCTGCCTGCCCTTACGGCGCATAGTAGATAGCACGCAGTGTATTGCCAAACATGTAATTACTGGTACATTCAATCTATGTCTTGGATATTCTCAGACTGGGCCAGAATCTCCGCCCAACGTGCTTCAAATGAAGCCGCTAGTTCTCGGCGTAAGAAAGCCTGACGCTTTGCATATGCTTAGTGATGTGCCAGGCCCGGCTTGAAGCCCTGGGCCAGCCCAAGCCGGGCCCAAATAGGCCGGGCCCAGCCCAGGCCTAAGTCACGGCCTGAGTAGGGCTTAGGCCTGGGCTTGGATTTAGACAAGCCTAAGCTGGCGGCCCAAGCCGCGGCTTTGGTACATAGAGTATATGACACCTTGTCACGTCAGTGGTCACGCCCCTTTGGCATGTTCTCATTACTGACTCTTACTATGACGCGATTCCTCTCAACTTCAACTACATACGCACGAAATGGTGAGTCGTGACCGAAAGCCTAGATCTGTTAATCTCAAATGGAACACAAGATCATCGTCCGCCTGGCCCGTTGGACACTGTGCGAAGACAAATGGTTCGTGGTTTTACTGCGATGACACATTTCCTCACTCATCACCGTGAAGCGTGAGGGGACTGCGAGGCCATCATTTGCGAGGTTCATTTTAGAACACCAGAAACAGTACCAGCTCGAAGACAAGCAACTGGGATACATTGCGGGAGGAATGTTTGCCGCCGGTTCTGATACGGTAAGTTACCGCGTTCATGCTCGAGAGTCTCAGGTGGAGACCTGTCACTCTTGGAGGTGTGTTTTATTTGAGCTGTGATGACGCGATAATGAACAACCACCTTGCAATACAGGCTTTGCGCATCGTGCAACTAAGGACATAATTTGGAATAACTACCTCATTCCTGCAGGTGCGACTGTTATTGGCAACCATTGGTCAGTAGGCATTCGTTTTTGTCCTCTCACATTTGGGTCTGACGCTCGTGCTTCAGGGCTATCGCAAATGATCCCAAGGTCTTCCCAGAACCACACAAGTTTAATCCTCATTCAAGGCGCCCAACCTACAATTGGATCCAAGGTTGGCGAGTGGTTTGTCGACCATTCGAAATACATCCCTCTTTGACTCACATACGGCAAGCGCAAGTACCTACGCCTTCTCGACGCTGCACTTCAGGTATCCGAGTTATAGTATTCAGCACTTACTCTTCTGGGCGTGCAGAATCAAAGTACTCGAGTGCTACCGATCGTCCATCTCCTCTCTCTCATTCTCGTTCTCCTCCTTGTCTTCTTCCCTTCTCCTGCTCTCATCCATCGTCCATATTCGTCTGAGCCACGTCAGCAGTTGCTGACATGTGCTGGGCGTTTGCGCATGGTGTTTGTGGTGTTGGGAACAGTATGGTGGAGCTTGGACATCGATTTGGGCCGTGGCTTGCATGGGCCTAAGCCCCAGCTTTGGGCCGGCTTGGGCTCACGGCTCAGGCTTGAAATCTGGTGAGCCTAAGCCCCCCCCAGGCCGAGCCTAAGTCGGGGCTTTGAGCCCAAGCTGGGCCAGAACATCACTACATATGCTACGCACCCATCCTGATGTTCCAAGCTGGTTGGAATGACACTATCTTGCCTTTCGTCCCAACGCGCTGCCTCCCACATCAAAAACACCAATATGCATCGCATCTCTTCTCGCAGAAGTTCTACTTCTTCTCCCCAACGCATTGCACGAGCCCTTGCCTTGCACCACTCGATCCGCATGTCTGCAGCACTGTCAGTGAGTAAGAATGATTTTGTTGTATCATGCGTACCTTCTAACCCCCCGGTATCATCCTTTTCACTTCCTCCGGCACCGCGCATGTTCCATATCCACGATAACTTTCGTCTGCCCTCCGATTCACCCCAGAGTAAGTCAGACATTGAGCGAATGTCCTGCCAATTCAAAGGCCGCAGTGACGACTGCCAGCCAGCCTCGCCCAAGAGTCCGCCAAAAATCACAAGGGCCTTGTGTGCACATTCGTATCTGCTAGCGGCAGCCTCGATCCTTGCATCAATCGTCTTGAGCGTGCTGCGGGCCCGGGTATTGGCTCCTTGCCCTCGAAGATTGCGATCTTTATATTTGAGAACTGCAGTCTGCGCACGGAGACTGGAGCGCAAAGAGCGAAGAGCGTCGTGACCTTGTGCGAATCTTAATCTCCATTCCGTCCGTTGCAAACGCTCATCACAAGGTGCCGATCTCCCGATTTGCGACGGTAGCCACAACTTGAATGTTTCAGAACTAGGTACAGAGGTCGTGTTTGTAGAGGTTGCTTGGTCGGAGAGTCGCATGGCAGAAATGTTAGGCATGTAAAGTGCTTGGATCTTTACCCAGGCTTCGATCCTGCGTTGTAGTGCGTTACTCCGCTCGACCAACTTGCCTTGCTGAGTATCTGTGGCATGTAAGCCACACCCAGCCTTGTCAGCTCTCAAACGTCGCCTGGGAAAAATTTAATGACGCCACGAGCAAGTATATGAGGGAAAAACATACTGTTGTTCCTCCAGCTCCAGCCCCGAGCTGATCAACACGCTGGGAGAACAGTCCTCGTGCAGTGCGAGGCAAGAACCACTCTGAATCTCCATTTCATCTTCCTTCGCGAGCGCCAGGCGAACAGAAGCTAGTGTGATGACTAGGATTACGACAAGTGAGGCACTTGCATCATTTCAACCAATAGGATCACGCACCGTCTGCATTGCGCTCAAATGGGTTGGGCTGAAGCGGGTCATCCTCCCAGGCCTCTACTTGTGTCCGCCACTGATCTAGAATCCCTCCGTAATCCTCTTTTAATCCTTCTGCCAAGTCGTTAAGTGCGGTTTGTTGATTCGCGCGCTCCGGCAATGCTTCTTTCATTTTGCGTAGCATGATAGTACCTAATTATCCAGGTGAGACTAGCCTCACAGCAGAACAAATACACGCACTGAGTCCCACCACTTTCTTCCAATTCCAATCACCGAAAAAATCATCTAAGGTATCACGCCTCGCACTGGGGCCCATCTCCTTCGTACTGGATGCCACAGGGTTAATGTTGGCCCAACCACGTTCCGGAGCTTCTCCATCCGTGCGACCAATGCCTCGCTTGAAATTGAATGAGAAGGTGGTCTGGCATTTTTCGATATGGGCTGGGAGGTGGAATTTAGGGACAAAGAAGTTAATAACCTTTGATACAAAATCGAAGCGCATCGAAATAGGAAAAGCGCTCATACGCTGCCGGAGTTTCTTGTGCCATTGGCAGGCAATGTCATACGAAACGTTTAGAGTCTGTATGGAAGTGTGACGAAGTGTCGGAAAAAAAAGGTAGTCCATATTGACGTATCTATCAACGTTCAGTCATGTAAATATCAGCAAACAAGTAGACTTACTTTTCTCCCTTCTGCAGATCTCCGATGGCATTGGGACGCTTCATATTATGACGCGCACAGTTGATAGTGCCAAGACCTGTAGCGGCTAACCCCCGACTGGTCTTCGTATCAGCCATATTAACAGCATTATGACTAGAGCACGTAGATTTCTAAAGGAAATTGATGAGGACCAATATAGCAATCACAAAGTAGGCTTACCTCTTGTTGGACATCAACTTTCTCTGCGAGTAACTCCTTGTATGCGCCCTCCTCAACGAAGTAAGCCCATCCGCGACTTAGACTTGGGTCCGTTGTATTGCTTGAAACAATTTTGCGCTTCAAATGGAAGTTCGCATCGATAGCCACGAACAATGCATAGATCCAGCTAAAAAAAACATCAGACAACAACAGAATGCAGTGTTTCTATCTCACCGTTTCACACGAGGAGCTTTCTCCCAATCGTCAGGTAAGTTTTTACCTGGATGTGGACAGGCTGGGCACAGGACGGTGCAATCACCTTCTTCTGTGGCGTCCACTCCATTAGGGTGATGCCCTCTCCCCGAACACTTGAGCATCTTCAAATGCCGCCATTCGCGGATCATTCTCATGAAAGATTCATATTGGTCCTAAAGAATTAGTTAGTAAGCCGCATTGTAATATCATGCAAGCACAAAAATTTGAATTACCAACCTTAACGGGTGCCAAGCCGGTGTTGTTGGTTCTACGCACGAGCGCACTATAGAACTTGTATGCCAAGACCTTCAACTCGAAAGACAACAAATGAAACTCTTCGAGGAGACGAAAGGTGGCTGCGGTTTTGGGGTCAGCCGTTGTTGAAGGAAACCAGGCAATGTGAAGTAGTTGTTGTGTGTGAGATTCCGCCTCCACACAGTCGCAGAAATCCAATAACACTTCGTGAATACCGTAGGAGTCCATGACAATGAAGTTATCATTGAAGGCACGACAAGGATTTGGGCATTTCTGGCCAAATGTATGGCCCAATTGAATTCGTAGACCGAGGCTCTTCAGGGTCGCACGTTCGAAATAACTACCATTCCATTTCTATGGAGGTTGGTCAGACATTGCCTTGTATAATAAAGAAACACTACACTAACCTGGAGCCTATGCAAAGGATGACGCTGGTGAGCGGCCATGATGCAAGCCGAACATCGAAGACCAATTCCAAAACAGTCTTGACACTGATAATTGGGGGAAGAACCACCGCAGTCGGAACAAGGAACTTCCTGGAGGCCACCTCTGCCTTCCATCCGCAACAGCTCCTCAAGGAATAGAGAGCGGTGCTCGATCCACATAAGTAACAGATGATCCTGAATTATGTGAGTAATTCTACGAGGTCATCAAACTCATGTACTTACTCCGGCAGTACGTCGTCTTTTCTGAGGCCGCCTATCATCCAATGAGGGTGTGATATCGACGTCCGATAGTCCACAAGTTTCGTCGAAAGGATCAGGTATGAAACCAGGCAAAGGTCCCGTGCAAGCGGCTGAGACAAGTCCACATTCTTGGGGGGTTCTATGTATGTCCGTGCATAGGTGATAGAACCGTCGTTGTGAACACAATATTGAGTGTGCTGTCGTTGTTGGACTGACTGCTTGGAAGTCTGTGAGTATGAATTGAGAGTTGGCTTCTTCTTTCGTTTTCTGGCTAGCGCCCGTAAGGATCGTTGGAGTTCCTCTGTACAGTGCATGACTTGGTGGGAGGGTAAAGATGATGGGCCCGAGGCAGACGCAGAATTTCCGCCTGCATTGCTGGAAGCGCTCATGCTCGTCAAACGGACTAGGATGTGTACACCCAAGTTATCCGGTCTTAGAGCTGTCACGCTACAAATTATTATTATTATTATTGAGTAGTACATGACAAGGGTTAAGCTATTCTTCACTTACCTGTGTTCCTGAACATCGTCGGTGAGCCTCGGTCTATTTGTGACCCACTGGGGATCCTTGAACGACATTAAGGTAATGCACTGACTATTCATTGAAGAATGCGTGCATCACGACGGATGGTGGCTTACATAATAACATCTTGGGTGAAATCGCGGCTTATTTCCGCACGCTATGGGCCTCCCGAACTTCGTTCTTTGAGATAACTTAAAAGTTGTGTAACGTGTTCATCCAGGTGAGTCAAAGTTCAACATTCAACCTCGTCGTCCTCTTCGACCAAACATGGTATCCCACAGCGTCACAAACCAGGAAAATCACGTTGTGCTGGGTATGTGTCTTGCCTGCTTGTTTTTTTCTGCCAGTTGTTCATGGTTTATAGATGCCATCTTGCGACTTCTATCTTCGCTAACGCTCTCTGCCAATGACACTCATAATCTCATTCAAGTCATTCTCGATAGCACTGATCTAGGCAACTCTAGTTCATCCACATCATCTGCCACTACCTTTCCCACCGCACAGCCGACCTCCAGTAGCACCTTGCTTTCACCCCCTCCCACACAGACTCTCCCACCGATCCCTTCTGCTACTCTGGCTCCACCTCCACCCCCTTCCACTACTCCAACTCAGTCCCCTGCCCCTTCCCAAAACACACAAATATTACCTGACCTCCCAATGACCAGTATCATGGTCAATGGGAAGGAAAGGTTCCAACATAATTATGAGGGTTTCACATTCGATGTTCCGCACAGAGCAGCTGATGGCCCGTTTTACCTCGTTACCCATGGTCGTCGGGTTGGTGTGTTTAGTACATGGTGCATCTTATTTTCTGATTATACTAGCTTCTTTCTCTTACACTATCTCAGGAGTCGAACTTCTCTCCATGTGATTGGTGTTAGTCACTCGACTTACACTCGTGCGAGGTCCCGGAGCGATGCCTTGATTCGCATGCTCGATGCAATCAATCTTGAAGAAGTGGAATGGCTTACTTGAGAATACAATTTCAACTACTGTACCAGTGTTCTGTATGCAATACAATCAATTTTCGTTTATTGTCATCGCATCCAAGGCCCCATGCTGAGTAGCATGCAATGAATATTTCTTGGGATATTGCTGCAGTATTTCGCATTACAAGGATGAACTAAATGAACCAAGATCTAGTCAAGAAATGTGTGAATCTAGAGACGTATACCCTTCTGGTACATCAACTCTCCCATCGAGTGGGCTACTGTCAATTCAGAAATCCCTTCAATGTCTAAAAAATACTGAATATCGTCTAGATAAGCGAGTGCAGTGCTTAAGTATCGAGAGACTGATTCAGCGGCACGAGACTGATCTGACACTCCACAGGAATCCTTGATCAGATCATGCACCGGAGTTGCACGGCGGAGCAAGCCTTCAACCTTAGCTTTTGCAGTTTCGATGATCGAGGGGTCACCTTTGCCATACCCATCATCCGGCAAGCTTTTGACATACCAAAGGAGAATGGTCTCTGTAAACGCGCAGGGTTCTCGCACTAACTCCAGCATCTCATCCTTGATCTCTTTGAGAGCGAGCAGGCACCCTGGGAGATCTGATCTGTAGGTCATTAATTATGTTTCATTTCATCTATTTATAAAACATGACATTGACATACAGTTTGTCGTTCTCGTCATCGCTTGTCTCGATCTCGGATGTAGTAGTGTCATCTTCGTCATAGCCCAACACTTCGGCAAGGGCCTTTTGAATCTCCAGTATCTCCTGTGATGGCTTGGTGATGCGAAGCTCTCGCCGCCTTTTCAATATATTATCTCTGTTTCTTTGAATTACTCATAGTCAGGACCTAGTGCCGTCACCGAAGAATTTATAACAAACTTTGCATAATGACGTCGGTGTCTTTCTCGAGCTGCTGATTGTTTGGCTTCCTCTGTCTTGTAAATGGAAGGACGTGCCATGATGGTGTTGGTTGGGATGTTAGGGAAATTTGGTTGAAAAGAAGTACAAATAGTTTAAGTGTGGTCGGACGATAACTTGCGCATTCACTAGTAGGACAGAACTAGTGACTCTACATGAATGTTGCGTTGCAATATATCAAATCCTTTCATACATATTTACATTGTGAACATGGACTTATTGTGTTATGGCTGAATGATTAACTAGTAACTTAAATGTGCCTAGGACTTAAAGACTTTCAATGAAGTTGATCGGACGAAAACGCACTTGTGGTCAGACGAAAACGAATAGGCATTATATTTGCATTATATCATCCTTAAGCTTCACCATTCAATCTTCAAACTTCAAAATTCAACATTCATACAATGTATGCGGTGAACTGGTCACCTTCACCCTTGGCTTTAAAAGCTCTCTCCCTTGGCGCTCTAAAATGAATAGGCATTATATCATCCTTAAGCTTCATCCTTCAATCTTTAATCTTCAAAATTCAAATGGCCTGCATTCATACAACGTATGTGGTGCACTGGTCACCTTCACCCTTGGCTTTAAAAGCTCTCTCCCTTGGCGCTCTATATGTCTCATCACCCCCATGTAAGTCATTTATGACTCTCGTCCCTCATGAAGAGAGAATCAAGCTCCCTTCATTGCGGAGGGTGCGACAGTTACTCGACCTTACTTTATTCTCATTCAGTGGCACGCGCACGCCGCTCCTCATACCGCCAGATATGGTGGGGAGCACGGAAAGTGTCGCTTGGACTTATCCGAGTCTAGACTTTCACCATGAACAAATGATGGACAATGTACTAGCTGAGAGTCTGGAGCACAGGTTGTGACCAGGATCTGTGTCAGCGTGCGAGTGTTAAGGCTTAGGTAGTAGAAGAATACATTGTATATCGTTGACTGGATCTGCAGCATGTCGGCGACACTGAGTAACACACTATGTTGAACTTACGACTATCTCCTGGCATCATTACATCAATTGATGAGGTGTCGGGCGTCGTCGGGAATTGGTGCATACATGGTGTTACAATGTCATTATTAGGAACTCAGTACCTAGTCACTCGGTCACTGGGGGCACCAGAGATGGCACCAACAAAGAAGCATGAGTAATAGTACAATTTGGAAACCTGTAAACGATTTTGAATAAATTTAGACGCTGGAACTAACTGGATCCTCCACACACTTGATTTTGGTGTCCCGAGGCAACAAATGAAAAAAAAACGGTCTGTGCATGCGATGATGAATGTGCGCCTCCAGGATACATAAGACTTCTATAACAATGATCGATCGAGCAGACACTTGCCTAAATATTTGCTAACGCCATATGTTTGTGCTGAGAACTTATATCATTAACAGTACGACATTGCACTATTTTATTACTCACATGGGACTGATTGGTGTATTATAGATGCCGGCAGCTACATGGGCCTCGAAGGAACAGACATGCTGGCTTCGAGAACAATTCCCAGCATATCTGGAGTGCGCAAAAGAGGGAGACTATACTCATTTCTGGCCTATACTCTATGCCGGATGGTTCAGAAAGTACCCGGAACACACAGTCCTCTTTCCCGACATCCCTGAGAGTTTGCTTTCTGCGGAGCAACTTGCCGATGTCACTGAGGTGAAGGCCACGCGTAAGGTGGTAAGTGAATTTTTCACCTAATAGAATAGCACGGCACTGACCAGTATTCTCACCTCAGCAACTTCAGACCTGGTTCCGCTGGCGCACGAATGGTTCAAAAAAAAATCGCAGCTTGAAGAAGAAGTGTACTGTTTTCGATGATGCCTTGCAGCCGAAGAGACGTGTAAAATCCGAGGCCGAGATCTATTCCGAAGTATATTATGACGAACATATTAAGCCATTGGTCATGGCGGAGGCAGAAGCCGGCAACGTGACGACTTCTGGCAAGCGTGTGGCACTTGGCCGAAAGTTTTCGAAGGAGCTGCTTGAAGATGAGTCCGAGGACGTCAAGGCTGAAATTCGTGCGAAATATGAGGAACGGATGAAAGCAGTCAAGAAGGGCACCAAACATAGAACTCACACTCTTGACGACAACGACAGTGATGATAACGAGGTGGATGCGGAGGTCATCGCACAGTATGTTTCGTTTTGTTCTAAAAGTTCTATTCAGATGGGCTAATACCATTTACAGAGGTATTGATGACTTACCTGTGATTTGCCGTCGCTTTGCGCAGCTTGTGAAGCAGAAGACTCAATTCGTCGTCTCGTTCATGTTTGCTGGGCCTGATCCGAGGAATGACTGGGACATGACGACTTTATCATGAGTGGTGTGTATTTACTCTAAATTGGTGACTCACGATCAGAAGCTGTCACCCTTCGGAAACACCCGAAGGAAAATCCTTTCCTGCACTGTATGAGATGGCCGACAGAGCATTCTTGGAGGCCTTCCAGCAGTATGCGGAACAGATCTTCCATAAGTTTTTTTGAACCGGTTTTGAGGCCACTCACCAAATGCACATCCAGCTGCAAGTAAACGCAAGCCTGATGTTGCACCAAACGGAGACGATGACGAGGCCGAGGAAGGCGAGCCTAAGGAGGAGGAGGACAGACAGTTGGTAGAGGAAGGTTCTAGCCAAGGGGAAGAGACCCAGCCATGCGAGTTGGAAGGTGAGAGGACTGAGGTGGGGACGGCAAACTCTAGCAATGGTGAGTAGTCTGGTTCTTATACGTTCTTACATTGGTCTGATGCATCAAAGCCTTCCTTACAACCCCCGGCGCGTCATTGGCTGATGCATCAGCCGGTTCTGCAGCAGCCTTCCATCCAATCCCCGGTGCATCAGCGTCATCAGGTGAGGCATCAGTTACACCTGGTTCAGCTGATATTAATCATGCATCAATGATGCCTGATGTGTTGGCAGGGGTGATTGAGCAACCAGTAAGTACCTTTTACGCCATCTATTTCTTTGATATCTGATCTATTAATTTAGAATGACACGCAGTGCGGTAGTCATGAGTATGGGCCATATGGGGTGCAGACGGCCATGTTCAGGATGCAGACTGAGCTGCCGTACAATGTCCATGCTCCTCTGCCCTATGATACACAGGCCCATGCTACATACGGGCCACAAGCCTACCTTGGCTATAACTCGGCTGCTCATTCAACCTATGACTTGGACTTGCAGGCTCAGTACCATGCCCACACCCACGCTCATGTGGCTCAGGGCAGTCATGCATCACTCTCCGGACTTCATGCACCCTTCCTTCCTCACACCGATGCATCATTGCAGACAGGCAACTTCCCTGGCTTCAATACGCACCCTTCAGATTCATTCCCACAGGCTCTCATCACCCCCAACTTCTCGTTTACTGAGGGGTCACAGCATTCAAACTGGAACTTCAATGACATAGGATTTCTCACTCCTCGAGACGGGTGGCGACTATCAGATCTTCTGTCCCCCACCTCTGCAGAGCGTAGTAGCCTGGCTGCTGGAATCAATGACGACTCACTTCCCATTCTGCCTTCGCCTCCCACCATGCCTTCGCCTCCCGCCATGCCTTCGCCTCCCGCCATGCCTTTGCCTGTTGTGCCTCCTCTCGTTCCAGCTCCAGGTACAGATGGGACTTCTTGCCCTCCTACCACGAAGGCTGGAGCAAAGCCAAAGCCTGCAAACCAGCGTCCCAATGCCAAGTCCACGAGGAACTCCAAACCCTCGCCTGCGGCTGACACAACTACGCAGCCTGCCTCTGCTGTGCCTTCCACCAAGAAGAGAAAAGCCAGAGCAGCGGCCACAGAACCTGCCCCCAATCCTGAGGTCAGCGCCACAACAACCACGCCCTTACCTGTTCCTGGTGTCCCTGAAGGCACCACAAGTCAGCCGGAGGGGGTCAATGTTGACTCTACAGTATGCATCAAACGTGTGCCGAAAAAGTCTAGGCGTAATGAGGCTGCAGATGCGATTGGCACTGACGGTGTTTCATTCTTTGCTGGCAAGGAAAATGCGTGCCTAGATGCAGAAGGAGCGTCTTTATTGAAACGGCCTGCGCAGAATGAAGTTCCCGGCACTCCCAAGTATGTAACTGTTCTTACTTCTTTTTGTACATACTGACGTCCATCAGGAAAAAGTGTTCCAAGGCTTAATTTGTTCTCAGACGCATCCCAGTCGTACTCTTACAATTATCCCAATAGTACTTAGCATCTTGATAACACCCTTAACAATTTGTCCCCGTAGTGTCTTATACTATCTCTATCTTGTATTGTGTTCACGATGTGAATATAATATTTTGTTGTGCCTAAAATCTTCCTTGATTCCTTGAACACATAAGATAAGCTCTAGTATTAGTACGTCTGACCTCAATTATAGTCTTGAACGAGTGGACTTAGGCAATGGAGATTACGTAGGCTGGGATGCAATTCATAAAGTACCATACTAGTATGGTGCTGCGTTGCGACTTGCCGGGTGGTGGTTGTATTTATTGTTGGATTTTTTTTTACCAGCGGAAGGGCACGTAATGAACAGTAGTATTCCTGAGCAAGTAGTATGAATGACTGCATAAGGTACACTAGTATATAAATTAACATAAGGGCGTGAAGGTGCGTAATGCATCAGTGCTAAAATGGCTGAGGGCGGTGGGAGGCGGGAGGCGTGCAGGTGCGTAATGCATCAATGCTAAAATGGCCGAGGGCGGTGGGAGGTGGGAGGCACGCAGGTGCGTGATGCATCAGTGCTAAAATGGCCGAGGGCGGTGGGAGGCGGGAGGTGCGCAGGTGCGTGATGCATCAGTGCTAAACTGGCCGAGGGCGGTGGGGAGGCGGGAGGCATGCAGGTGCGTAATGTATCAGTGCTAAAATGGCCGAGGGCGGTGGGAGGCGGGAGGCGTGCAGGTGCGTGATGCATCAATGCTAAATTGGCCGAGGGCGGTGGGAGGCGGGAGGCATGCAGGTGCGTAATGCATCAATACTAAATTGGCCGAGGGCAGTGGGAGGTGGGAGGCGTGCAGGTGCGTAATGCATCAGTGCTGAAATGGCCAAGGGCGGTGAGTGGGAGGCGCCTAAAATAACCGAGGTATTGTAACTGCGCAACGTGGGAGGCAGGCACATGCATGATGCATCGAATGTGCATCTCGAATGCATCAACGGATGATGCATCGAATGCATCACAGATGCACCATCCGTTGATGTATCAAACAAATGCATCATGGATACATCACCCTATACTGTCACTATGATGCATCAGTATTTGCAGGCCTACAGTTGTAAGACAAATGCATCACCACTATCCCTGCAATTACAGCATTTTCTTGCATTACTATGACAAGGACGCCTGCCTCACGTGTTGCGTGGGCCATCGCAGTATATTCCGCTTCTGTTGATGAGAGGGATACTGCATTTTGCTTTTTAGAACTCCAGGTAATTGCTCCTCCTCCCAGTTTGAATACATATCCTGATATCGATAGTCGGTCTCTAGGATCGTTTGCATAATCTGCATCCGACCATCCGACAACTCGAATTTGCCCTTTATCAGGTTTCTCGTTCCCTTGATACTTGATTCCAAGTTCTCGCGTTCCTGCTAAGTATCTTAGTACACGTTTTGCTGCTACCCAATGCGCTAATCCTGGGTTCGCAGTAAACGAGCTAAGTCTCTGTATAGCGTATGCGATATCTGGACGTGTTGCTACGGCCAAATACATCAGCGATCCGATTAGTGATGCATAGGTATTACTCCGGTTGCCTTCCTGGTCTGTCGCTTCTTTCTCGAGCATAATTTTTGGATCTAACGGCATACCTACTGAATTACTCGACTCTAGACCTTGTTTTTGTAGAATCAATTCGATATATCTTGTTTGCGAGAGTTTAATCGACCTGTTCGGTCTATCTTGCGTAATTTCAATTCCTACAATCTTTTTTGGTTCTCCAAGGTCAGTAATATCGAGTATATTCTTCAGTTGCTCCTTTAATCGATCCATTAGACTCGAATGGTCTGCGAATAGCAACAGGTCGTCAACCCAGACGGTTATTATTTCCGTCCCTTCTGCAGATTCTCTGATGTAAGTGCATGGATCCGACTTTAGTCGTCTGAATCCGATTTTTGTTAGGCGTCCATTTAGTTCAAGGTTCCATTCTCTACCCGACTGTTTTAGGCCATAAAGGGTTTTCTTTAATCGGCATACTCGGCCGGTCCCATCATCATAGCCTTCGGGCTGTTTCATATATACTTCTTCTTTGAGTACGCCATTCAGGTACGCTCCTTTTACGTCCATCTGCTGTATTTCCCAATCGAGGGATGCAGCTGTGGACATTACTGAACATATTGTTTCTAGACGCACGACTGGTGAAAAAGTATCTGTGAAATCCATACCCGGTATTTGTGAATACCCTTTGGCTACCAACCGCGCCTTGTATTTGACTAATTCCCCCTCTTTGTTCGTTTTCTTTACTAGGACCCATTTATTTCCTACTAAGGTGCGATCTTTTGGGGGGTCAACCAATTCCCATGTACCCATTTGTTCTAATTGAGTGAGTTCAGTTCGTACTGCTTCTTCCCACTTTGGCCATTCATCTGACGCTTGCGCGTCCTTTAGTGATTTTGGCTCATGTGGTTCGAAGCTGCCGTTTGCCATATAGGCAGCTAGAACTACTTCTTCTTCATAGAGCTCTTCTTCGAGCTCATGTCTTTCGTGTGCAAAGTACGCCCACTCTGGTTCAGGGTCATTCAATTGGCGATAATCCTGTCTTACCGTCTGTCTCTTTGTCCTTCTAGGCGGCTCTATATCATCTGAATCTGTTGGGGGACGCTTTCTCTTTAGAATTGAGTTGTTTTCGTCTTTTCCTTTCAGATTTTCACGCTTATTTTGCCCTTCAGGATCTTCTACGGCATCTTTTGGATCCTCTATGGTATCTTTAGGTAATATAGCGCTATTTTGTGTTGTCTGCGCGTCTTTCCCTTCTAACTCCCCCTCACGCTGCACATCACGTACTTGCGCGATGTTATCTAGGAACCTATAGTTCTGTGATACATGAATTTGGTGCATCCGTGTATTATAATATTTTATTGCCTTTGGCCCGTCCGTAAATCCAACAAAGATTTGTTTTACAGATTTTGGGCTCATTTTTGATTGATTTGTGTCCTCTTGGAGCACATATACCGGCGCACCAAATTCCTGTAGGTGAGTTATATTAGGTTTCTTACCATTCCATAGCTGTTCTGGCATTGCACCTTGTAGCGCTCGCGTAGGCGCGTGGTTTCTGATATATGCGGCATGTGATACCGCTTCTGCCCATAAAGACTCCGGTAAGTCTTTTTCTATTAGCATCGCTTGTGCGAGCTCCGCTAATGTTCTGTTTAGTCTTTCAGACACGCCATTTTGCTCTGGTGAGTAAGGCGCTGTTGTCTGAAGTTCTATCCCCTCATTTTTACACCATGTTATTAGATCATTATTGATATATTCCGTTCCATTATCAACTCGGAATCTTTTTGGTTGGTCTGTCCAGCGCTTCTTTAGGTGTGTCGCATACTGTTTTACTTTGGTGGATGCTTCATTCTTATGCTTCATAAATTCGACGCTGCACCTTCGGGAGCAGTCGTTGGTGAAGGATATATAATACCTTGATCCACCAACAGATTGTACACGCGCTGGTCCCCAGACATCACTATGCGTTAATTCACCGAGTGATTTGGAACGTTTGTCTTTTGCATGCGGGAACAAATCTCTGGCATGCTTTGCTTGGATACAAGCCTCGCACTGTGGCATAGGTGAGTTATTGTCTAACACTTCCATACCTTCTACTAATCCTTCTTTATATAGGCGTTTCAAGCCGCTATAGGCTATGTGACCATATCTCTTATGCCAGGTGAGCCAATCCGTGGGTTTATTTTCTCGAGCGATATTTATTTTTGCCGTTTTATTTAGTTGCGCTCGGGTATTTTTTAATAGATATAACCCGTTTTGTAACTCTCCTTTGGCTATTATGCGTCCTCCAGGTGCTTTAAGAGTTACCCCGCCATTTCCCATGATTGCATGTCCTCCTTCTCTGTCTAGGCGGGTTATAGGCACGAGATTATTTGTTGCACTCGGTACATACAATACATTTCTCAATTTGCACCTCATTTTCATTTTTCCTACACTACTCACAAGTTCAACCATCCCTCGCCCTTCAGCCTTAATAGACTGGTTACTAATACCTGTAACCTTATGGGATTTTAATGGAACGTAGTCCGTTAATGCGGACTTAATCTTTGTGATGTGTGACGTGGTGCCTGAGTCAGCAAGCCAATCGTTGTTTACCAACTTGACTGCTTTACCTTGGCTATAGTTTGCCTCGGCTTGAGGTTCATTCGCTTCTTCTTCGATGACCTCTTCCATATCGTCGCCGACAAAAGCGACATTATCCTCCTCGTAATACTGCGCGTCTTCGACAATATCTTCAACGACGTCTTCGACGACATTCGCATTGTCTCTCCTAGCGCACTTAAGAGGAGGCTTTGACGGTCCTGCGCCCGCCTGTCCGCCACCTTTGCTCCAGCATGTCTCAATAGTGTGCCCGCTCTTATGGCAGTTGGAGCATTTGGTCTGCTTGTCCTTGAACCAACACTCTTTTTCAAGGTGACCGGACTTCTTGCATACTCCGCATCTCTTCATCTCCTTCCTATCTCTTTTCTTTTTCGGATTCTTCTCCTTCATGGTGAGCGCACTCTCTTTTCTTTTCCCTTTGCCATTGAGCTTTTCTTTCCTTCGCGCATTCTCCTCCATAATTAGGGAGATCAGTTCATGCGAAGTAATCGCCGTCGCGTCACCTATCCTGTTTTGATATGTCGTCGTGAAGGTGTCCCAAGACTCGGGCAAAGATGAGATAAGTACTGTGCAGAAGTCATCTTTCGCTACTAAACTTCCCATCATATGCAGGGTCTCTTGGATCTCCCTCATGTGCTTGACATGTGTTGGGATATCTTCATCATCATCGGCGAAGGTTCTATAGAACTTGCGCCTCCATGTGGTAATCGCTTGTTTGCCTCACGACGATAGGGAGGAACCAGTAGTTTGGTCCGTCATATTAGGGGTTTGTTTCGGTTAGATTTTTTGATCTTTTGTTAATGTTTTTATTTGCGTACGGCAGGGCTCATAACCTATTGCGATACAGGCTATAAGACTTATAGTTGGCATTATAGTTTTTATTCGGAGACTGATAGATAGATGTCAAGTAGTAGAGAATTTTTATTTCAGATATCTCCTGAATCATTATATATCCTTTACTCTCCGACGATCTCAGACACTCCGAAGTTCCGCTACGTTCGGCATATCGACTAAAGGTGAGTTCGGCTTGTTATTCTCAACATGAAGGATGGTTATAACAAGTGCACTGCGTATCTCAAAGCACTCACAAAAGCCATTTAGTTTTGATATGGATTTCCAAAAGCACAATAAACACAGGACAAGTGTTAGTAGTACTGTAAATTTGGTGAGAAGTGAATAGAGCACTATACTACATTGTTCCGTGCGCTTATTTTCAGGAGTAAATGAGGAGAAAGATATAGTTTGCTTTTGAACATGACATTGTGCCAATCAAGGTCACCACTTGTATTATTACATAAGGCCCAACCAAAGATTCGCCTATGTACGTGCTCGTAATGTTAATGAATAAGCATGACATAAATATTACATAAGCTGTGGCATCTTCTTCTTTTCTCTACACTGTTGAGTGTTGTCGCTGTTGTATCTTATACTGCTTTTTCGTGGGCTCTCTGTTCTGTTCTCCTATGTGCATTAACTTATCCTTTTCTGCAGTGTACGATATTCGTCTACAAATTCACGTGCCGCATCGCTCGTGTGCTTGACGAACGTTTGTTGTCTACCGCATGCGGTTGCCCATACCACCTCGGATTGCCCCAATTACTATGCTGGCCCTGAATTTCATCTGTCGTGCTTCGAATCCCCTGGAGACTTATGTTCTGGACTTTCGTGAGCGCTGAGGCCGTTGTTTGTTCGTGCAATTACTGTTTGCAGACTGTCACTAGTTTGACGGCGAGTCGATTGTGGTGACTCACAACAAAGTGTCCGTGTGATCATCTCTTCTTGTCTTTCAAGCATCGGTTGGCTTCTGATCAATGTTATGATGTATTGACGTCTGTTATTTCAGTTCCTTGCTCATTTCCGACACAGCTCCACTATGATCGCAAAACATTTGAGCGGCTCTCTGCGCTGGCTTTCTCACCTGTACTACTGCCTAGCACAAGGTCATCCCATTGTCTGTCCTCATTCTCGTGCTAAGATCGGTCATGGATCTGTATTTCGCATTCAGGAACGCCTTTTGTTTCCGCAGTCAGCCGGCTCTCAAATCATCCGTGGTCCTTTCCAACATGAAGACAAGATAACGGCGGAAGAAAAGGGTTCATATACAGGTTTGAAACCACATGACGGTCAGTTTCTCATGAACTTGTAGAGCTGCGGACAGAACCCTCCTAAGCGAATCTAGAACCTGGACTTAAAGAGGTCCAGGAACTCACGAAGACTTCGGAGGGTAGCCTACCTATCAGGGGCTGTAGTGACGGAGTTGCAGAGTATAATGGTGTCATTTTGCGACACTCATATGCACATGTGCTGGGCAACGAAACAAAGTATGTACAAAGTTCGTGCTTAGTCTTGAGTCATGTGTAGATGAGGGTAGGTCGTCACTCTTGTCATCACTTTCTTACAGTTTTGGTCTCAGCAAAGTCTTTAGCACTACAGTAAGGTCCCTAAGCTAGGGGAGAGGGAGCCTATCTGTCTAGACCTAGGGTTGTACTAAGATCAAGGGGACACGTACATTACCCCAATCTGACGGCACGCGGGTACCACTGGAAAAAAGGTCAGGAGCAACGCAAAGGCACTCAGAGCGAAGGGTAGGTAGGGCGCATAAAATGCAGATCCATTGTCCCAGATCTACTGTCGGTTAGGGCTCCATGACGGCATTTCTGACAGCGTCACGGTGATAAACACACAGGACAAGCATTAGTTTGGTGAGAAGTGAATAGAGCACTCTATATTGCATTGTTCTGCGCTCTTATTTTCAGGAGTAAATGAGGAGAAAGATATAGTTTGCTTTTGAAGTGGGATGAGTCCCTCAATGGTGAAGCAACGACGTTACGATCGGACTCGGACCGAACTGTATTATTACATAATATGAAGGTAAGTCGTAACCGGTAACCCTCTTCCTTACAGCTTTAATCATGATCTCGCACACGCTTGGACAATATCATGTTGCCTGTTCCTTTTGCAGAAAGATAGACATGCCACCACCGACGAGTCACGATGGTGAAATAAGGACAGCTGGTCAAGGGGGATCAAGGCTACATCGAATACCGGTTGTTATGCTTCCACAGAATCCACACCCATCGGACGAGGTTGCTGACTTTGTGCATCTTCAGGCAATCTTCTGAAGCTTCAGGTGCCGGTAAATGCAGCCTGCCGGAATGTCCAGCTTGGCGCGACGTGTCAAATCATCATATCTTTTGGTCCTCGCTCGGATCGGCAGTGTTTCTTTATCCGCCCCCTTTTGATTTTCAAATCCCAGTTGGTCGAGACGTTACGCGTTATGGTCAACCCGACCAAACAACTTGCTCTCTCTATATAATGTACAGTGTTCGAACGACTCATTTCAATCCAACCACAGCCAACAAATCATCTCTCCTGTTGAATATACAATCATGGTTTTCTACGCATATGTCAAACAGGTACCAAAATCCATTTTTCGTTGTCTGCGATGTCGTGCTAAATCGCTGTTCAGATCACGGACAACGTGACCTATCGATACACGATTACCTTTGATAGTCGCGAAGTTGCGGACGAGTGGTGGCGTGCCGTGTCCACTTCCACCGTCACTAGTTTCGTTACCAGTGTTCAGCGTGTCAACGCCCAGTTCTACACTCATAACGTGAACGTGGCAAACGCCGCCAACTCCCTCACCACGACTGGAGTTGCGACTGATTTCCTCGGCAAGGTGTTTTTCACCTTGGAGAATGACTTGGGTGGTCGTGGCTTGAGCATCATCCCACCGCTCGAACATTTCGCGGACCACATCAGCGGAAACTCGTAAGTCAGTTCCTTGCAGGACGTTCTGCATTTTTCTGATAGTGGCCCTACCAAAGTTTCTTCATTCGCTCCAAAGTCGCTCCTTACGACTATTGGTACTATCCCACATCGTCTAACACGACGAACGCGGTCTATGTTTCGCGCACCGAACGCACTCGCTTCACCGTTAGTCTCACCAGCGGTACTGCAGGGACCGTCATGATTGGCTCTGACGATGTCGTTATCACGTTGACCACCGCTGGTCTGTCGGTCAACGTCGATGCCACCACCGCTCAAGTGATTCTTTCACTTGCTCCTCTGACGGGGTTGACTCTTAGTACCCTTTTGACCAACTTCACCGTTGGGTCTTCCTTGTCTGTGAACGATGAGACCGTGAAGGAACTTTTCTACACGGTGAATGGGGAAGAGTGGGAACTCGCTTGAACTGCTATCATTTGACACAAAGCTGTCATGCACCCGGTACTGTTATAGTCTCTTCCCTAGATAGCCGAAAGTGTACTGTTAGTAACGCTATGAATTTTCTCTTGAACGCCTGCAATCACATGTACCACTGCTTTTGAGATAGACTGGTGATTACTAGTCCGTCAATGAGACGCCCTGGCTATGCCACTCATGCGTGGTTATACAAGCCAGGCTGGTCCCGAGCCTAGCTTGCGGCCTTTGAGATGTGTGAATCCTTTTGGCATCGACCTCTCCACTAACCTGGCATCCAAATGACTCAGACAAATTTGTACACATTCATTTTTTGTTAGTGATAATCAAACTCCAGGTGCGTGCCGTGCTGAATGGTATCTCCACCGGTAGGTCGTGGTCTCTAGTGTTCTCTACCCCCATGGCCATCACATCTGAGTCAAATATAGCATAAATACACATCTCTTTCAACTTGATTCGTTCATATTCAACACCAATTATACATTACTGCTATATTGTTCTTAGTTCAAGTTGCTACAGCGGGCCTCACCATGCTCTTCTCGTACCATTCCCTCTCGAACTCAATCGCCTTCTTGAGCGTCCCTGATGTGCGCCACCCATGTTGTTCGCCATCGAAGAAATGCGCCTCAACACGCCCTTTAGATTTAATGATCCCATCAATAATAGTCCAGGATTGTGCGGGCGGAACAATTGCATCATCATTGCCTTGAAGAACCTGTTGGAAAGATGATCTACCCAACACAACGGATTTCATCGAGAGATGAACATACGAGTAATGGGGTTTTGATGTTCGTAGAAAAATACACCGGGCTCCGGTCGTGCCAAACTTTCGGAATCTCTTCCCTTGTACCGCCAAGAAGCTTTATGATATACATGAGCTCGAACTTGTGCGTGTCTTCTGCAAAAAGCTCCATGTTTGAAACTCCGTAGCTGTTCGTGGCACTTGCAAAAAATTTCACTTTGCTCGCTGCGGAGGAGTCGAGGGAAATGGCAGCAAGGGTAGTAAACCCACCCGCACTCCCGCCCCGGATCGCAGTGCGTTTGGTATCGATGAGGGAGCTGATTTGAGGTGATTGGATTGCGCCAATGCAGTCGCTCACGTCGGTAATACCCCAGTTTCCTTGGAGGCGCTCCCTTTGTCACATCTTCAGCGTTGTTCCACGAGAAACACAACAGCGAATGGTAACATACACATATGCGCGCCCATAGCCCGAAGAGCCGCTGTAGTTTACATCCAACCTGCAATTTATGAGCGTGATGATACTTCGGTAGTCGACAGGACCTACCAAGCATATCCTCTGCTTGTGAAATACTGCTTCAGCCAGTTCAAATGCTGGGTCTCTAATCCTGTGGGACCACCGTGTACGCTAAGCACGCAGGGCGGCTTCTCGCCGGGAATGCTCGAACCCGCATACGCTGGGTTATTTGGGGCGTAGTACACAGCATATACGGTCTTGTCACCTGCCACTTTGAACTCAAGCGGGGTTGGAAGTGAAATGATGCCTTCAGGGAACGGAGCGGCAGACGCGGATGCGGTAGATCTGAGGACCTGGAAATTTGGCACGAATGATGGTCCTGTAAGAGTGCAGAGCATAGCTGCGCCGGGAGCGTTGCTTTGCAATCCCGTGAAGACGAAGGTGTAGTCCGACAGACGACAGACATTGTTTACCACTACAAAGTCGAACGATTCGTCTTTAATCTCTACGTAGGAACCTGTGGCGATATCAACCACATAAAGGACACTTCGGCCAGCCCGCCACGCAACACAGATAGCTTTTGTGCCATTCTCGTCCAGTAAGGCGAATGAGTAATTGTCAAGCGTCCAGGATGGCATGCAGAAGTCTTGCTGCACGACCGAAGAGAGGACTGGTTTGGTGCACGCCTGGGTATACTCCCACAGGTTTGCAAACTTGCTTTCGTCAGAGGTAAAGAGAAGCTTGTCGTTGGAAGCCCACAATGGATAACACGCGCTAAGATTGTTAGCTTCGCCGGCAACCAGCTTCGTGTTGCTCAGGCTAAGTGTATGAGTGCTGGAATTGTAATGGACGTCGGCCACGTAGATCTGTCCACCCTCCCAAGGCATGTCTGGGTGTTTCCAGAACTGCCATGCGAGCTTATCACCAGAAGGTGAAAATGTCGGTGCTGCATAGAACTCAATTTCTGCGTCCTCGGTGGAAACCAAGGACGTGACAGTGGCAGCTGAGGAGTTGACGACACAAAGAGAATTGCGCACGGTATGCGGCGTGTCGTTGGTATGGTCTTCCAAGATGGTGACGAGTAGATCTGTGTGGACCGGGTGTACACAGAAATCTGCGTAGCGATAAAGCTTATTTGGATCCTCTGTGCAGGGAGGTTAAGTACGGCGTTATAGTCCGAAGAATGTACCTAGGCACCTGGAGTGATTGGTTTGATATTCCCGTCTTTCGCGGCATAGATACGGAAGTCCATGAAGTTTGAAGAGTACACAGTCCCATTATAAGCGATTGCAGCACCTCCACCATATTCATGAACGCGCGTGCGCGCATTGAAGTCCTTGCCGAAGACCTCCTTTTGAGTCTTGTTACTCATAACTACACATCGACCACTCTCCGATGCACGCTGTTCGATGTAGTAGATATCCTTTGTGACTGGATCTACAAAGATGGCGGTCAAGGCGACACTCTAAGGTCACCACGTAGATTAGTTTGAAATGCCGAGCGATTAGAGACCATGTGAAAAACATACATCCTGAGCAATAGCATCGGCTGTTATGGGGGACTCCCAAAGGCCATATGGTGCGTATTTCTGAGCCATAGTATGATAAAACGTTCAATAAGACAGTCAGTAGATGAGATGGTTGTGTGGGAGTAAGATTGAAGTTGAAAGGGAGTGGGAGTTACATACCAACGAAGGCTTAAGCTTGGGTATTAGTTGTGGTATTTATGGTACATGCACCCTGACCGTGCACGTTTCAGTATTTCTGTCACCTGAGTGCTAGCTTGACCATTTTGGAACACGTCGATCATTGCATGAACCTCCGAGTCTCGCCTTTGCCGCCGTACGTGATGCATTGATGTTTGGATCAAAGGCTCTTGACAAACAACCACTTGATTGGGAAGCGATTTTGCAATTTCAAATTTCTTCTCTCAAACCGACCCACATGTCTGGTTGATCACAACATGACCAAGTACTACCTTACGCATACCTTTGCATTTTGACATTTCAATTCAAGAATTCAACATTTCACCAAATCTACCCAGGCAAACTGGTCTACGAACTTTCACTCATATCTCTGTTTTTCTGAAAAACTACGATGTTGGCGCAAACAGAGACGATGAATAGGCTCTTTCCACTCATATACGTGGTATGACTACACCAACTTGAACAGGTTGATCTAACACTTCGCGTTCGCGACTCAGTACTCAACGGAGGAATAGGCGACGACTTAATCCCGATGTTTATGATGGCCGTTTCATGCAAAACAATAACATCAATCTGATAGATCGTAGGGCGCACCAAGTACCCCAACGTGATGATGAAATACCATTCACCATTGGACAGAACCTGAGAGGAGGGGGCTTACCCAGACGATAGCTTTACTCGGGCCTTCGAAATGTCGTGACTTAGGTCAAGACAACTGGGTCAACTACAGAGTAAGTACATAATTTGCTCCACCGACTCGACCATGTCGACTAATCTGACTCTGTTGATCGACAGGGAGATGACGACGCACTATCTTTGAATCCGGATTGGTCACATACTTCGCATCCTCCTGAGTCCAACAGAATGGCCTTTAATCCAACGGTATCCATCACATCAGTCATCAATCGAATGAAGACTATGGTCCTTTTCGCTACCACTGACCATAATGATTGTCCCTCGGATATCTCTACTTCACACAGACGAGAACCCGTTAGCTTCATTCAGATAAAATTTAAATCCATAGATCACCAAGCCATCGTTCAGAGAACGTAGCGGAATCCTTTTTCTTCGATCCCTTGCTCCTGCTCTTCTCTCTCCAGCTTCTTGTTCAATGTCTTCAGATGCTGTCTGAGACTCCAAGTCATCGTGATCACGATAACGTTACAAGCGATCACAATGGTATAAGAGTATCGATAGGTAGGGCCCCAATTAGTTGGCCAGACGTACCTGCCATCTATTTCATCAATGAAATTTTAATAGTCGATTAAACTACTCACGACCCTGAGATGCTGCCTAGTTGCTGAATTGCATTGATAAGCGAAAAACATACTGCGCGCTTTGACGGCGGTCGCGCAAATGTGTTACTCTCCCACGTGGTCATCAAGACACTTGCTGAATTGGACTGCGCCAGGAGGAAGCTGTTGAGGAGGGCTGCTATCAGTGAGACGTCCGAAATTAACATTATGTGCCTACAGAGAGAAGTATCGGGCTGCAGTGTTCATGGTACATATCGAAATAAGAGACCCAATTATGCCAATGAGGTTCGAAATGCTCATGTGCAAGAACCTTTCTTGTGTTTTATCAGAGTGTCTGAGGAGGTCTTCAGACCAGTTCCTAGATTGTTTGATATCCCAGCTTACCTGGTCCACACGAATGTGAAAATGGCAGCATATATCCAAGGAGGCGCAACGAGGAGCAGCGATGCCGTTGGGTTGTAGCCAAGTGTTGCAGTCAGAGTAGGGAAATAGCCAGTGAAGGATGTCGCTATAATCTGAGCAATCAATAGTGTTGCGATCCACCACACCTTCCAGTCGGCGATGGCGAGGTAAAAGCCGTAACCGAAGCCACCGTTCTCAGTTTCTAACTGGTCTCCGACGCCAGCATCCTCCTCCATACGCTTCAGTGCAAGCCGGCGCTCGTCATCAGTAAGCCACTTTGTTGTCGTTGGAAAGTCCGGCAAAACAAAGACAGCCATTATCGCAACGGTGACAGTCAGACTTCCTTCGATATAAAAAAGCCACCTTATAAATGAAATTCAACAGAGTCCTTTGACAAATCAACTGGATTGAATTACCTCCACGCGGCTTGTGCACGGACGCCGTCCATGCTAGCAAGAATACCTGATGCGATGAGAGCTCCGAAGGCGTTACTGATCATGTTTCCGCTGTAATGGTGCTGTTAATGAATAGATATATCCACCAGCATAGTAGTACCCTTACCAATAGAGGATGGCTAATCTGGAACCTATCTCTGTTCTCTTGTACCTGTACATTTAATTTCAGGACTTCGGCTGAATACTCGATGATTGACGAACCACTTCGAAATCAAGAACACGGCGCCGGGAAAAAAAGCTGCTTCTATGAAGCCAAGAAAGAATCGCGTTAGGAGCGCTCCAACGAAACTATTACGAGGAGTATGGTCGGTCATCTGTCAGACATCAATGATCGGTCATACTTTGTAGTAATTCCAGTCAGCGCCGATATGACTCCCCAAATTACCATACAAGCAGGCATATAAAGCGACGGCTTTTTGATGTAATTGAGAAACATATTGGAGGGAACCTGCATAATAATATATCCGACATAGAGGATAGACAACAATGTCGGATATTGTGGACCCTCGAGATGGAGGTCGGTGGTGAGCTGTGTGCGTGCCGCACTTAATCTGTTGTGAATGATGCATCAGCGATTCATGACAAGGGCATACCTAGCGTTGTTTCGATCGATCTAGTACAAGAATGAGATATATATCAGGCGCCTTGACGCGAGGTTACTCACAAAATTGAGGATATAGATGAGGACCAGCATTGACATGTGCAGGTCGAGTTTCAATAACAACCTGCGCTCTAGCTGGTTTCGTGCCTCTATACCACCGAATTCTACATCGACATCGAGTTCTTTGCACTCAATATGCTCCTTCGAGGGTGAGATCGGTGCAGTGTCAGAAGGGTCAGACGCCATAAATGGGGTGATGATAGTGGGGTCTGAGGCCTGAGGGATAACCTCAACGGTTCGATGTGCCTTATAGATTGTGAAACGCAAGCCAATTTCATATCGATCAGTCTGTTGGTACCTTGGGCTGATGCGCCTTGGGGGTGCACGTGGAGTACCGGACCGTCATCACGAGTGATAGAAGCCTGGACAGATAACAGCCATTGTCCCGCCCACACGGTCCTGTTGGATTCCGTCTCGTAGAGTCATAGGATACTCGACAACCAACCATTCCGTTCTATAAAGATATTTTTCAATGGAGTTAGAGCTAGCTGGGAGTCTGAAAGTCACGTACGTTACGCAGGGTTGCTGGAGCCGCTCAAGACTACTAGTAAGTGTTCGTGCCTAATCCCGCAGCTGCATCAGAGAAGAGTCCGTAACATGGTAGCCGTGGCGACTATAGGATGACATAATTCTGCTTCTGCTAAATATCGTCACTGGTCAGTGCTAGTGATGATGGGGCTAACCGTCAAACATATGTACTGCAATGCTATGGGGAATGTGATATCTACCTGATTGCTTTTGGCTCGGTTAGGGTTTGGAGATGGCGCTCTGGAGAGCGAGTCTGTCTCAAGCTCAAGGTTAAACGCCAGCATGGCTACATCATCAACGCGTCATCGATGCGTCATCTGACGCTGATCGCACACCGCGTGCAGTGTCTCGACGCATATTTATATAAGTACTGAGTACTGAGACTGAACGTTGAACGAGTTGTTTGCAGCGGAGTTTGTCTTACTTAACCAGTTAGCCCACCAATATTATGTAATATTGCTTGCACATGTCTGATCAATCGATCACAAGATTCACAACTTGAAATTTTGAAAGCTTGACCGGTTGACCACTACTTTGCGCATACCGTAGCAGCAGCATACCTTTGCATTTTTCCAAGAATTCAACATCTCTCCAAATCCACCCAGGCAAACTGATTACCGGTCCACGAACTTTCACTCTTCTCTGAGAAACTACGATGTTTGCGCAAACAGAGACAACGAATGGGCTCTTTCGACTCATTCATGTGGTATGACTACCCCAACTTGAACAGGTTGATCTCGTGACTCAGGAGGCATAAGCTACAACTTGAAGACCGATGTTTATAGAGGCGATTCTAAGCAAAACAATGACATCGATCTTGACCGTAGGGCACTTCAGGCACTCCAACGTGATGTTTACAATACCCATCGTTTCCATTCATCGTTGAACAGAACTTGGGAGGAGAGGGCTTACCCGGCTGCCAGATGACAGGCCTTCGAAAAGTCGTGACTCAAGCCAAGGGGACTGGGTCAACTACGAGGTAAGTACACAATTTGCTCCACCGACTCGACCACGTCGACTAATCTGAATCTGTTCATCGACAGGAAGATAACGACGCTATCTTTGAATCGCGATTGGTCGCGTACATTCCCGGGCTCAACGGAAAGTTCTTTGCTCCAACAGTATCCATCAGATCAGTCATCAGTCAAATGAAATGAAGACCGTGGTCCTCTTCGCTACCCCACTGATCGTTCTCCTTTGGATATCTCCGCTTAACACAGACGAGAACACGTTAGCTTCCTTCAGATATCATCATCACGCGCATATCAAAGTCGGCTCACCTGACGAAGCGTGCGTCTAAAATGTCAAAAGAGATTGAGCCTTCCTCGTGGAAATGTGAGCGTTCCGAGGACTGATGGCCGCGTTTCAGGAATTGATATTGTTTCAAACTTACATAAAGGCAAGCTTCGAGCAAAGGACCAGTGCTAGGTGCGTTTGGCGGCCAAATAGGGTGACGCTCATGGTTCTCAGACATGATTGAATGCTTCTGGCACCAATTCTGATTTTCCATCAAATGGCGCATCACCGTGACCTGCTAGTACAACCTGTGACTTGAATTTGGTTAGTTGGCCTACGTAATATCCATAGGAGTGCAGTTTACCCTGGCGATTGAGCGAACGACGATTAGTATTCGAGTATAGTGCACTCAATTCATCTTAAATTTGAATAGGTTTGTCTGCAGATGGTACATTCGGCTGATACATCACTCGAAATTGGGTTCTTAGTATACATCAACGTGCGCAACAGGTAGGTAGGTTTCAATGGCATAACGATGGACAATCTCTCCGTAAACACTTATGACCACAACTACATTTCAAAGATGTCGGCCTGCATGTTCCACTCCTGATATGTGAGATAGTGAACTTCGCGAGCTGGACAGACAGAAAAAATACACTCAGACTCAATTGTTGGTCAGGTGAACATCACCATTATCTCGTCCAATTTGATATCGCAAAGAGGAGCATCGAAAGCTCTGTCATGAGACACCTCCACGAAAGTGAGGTACGTCGACACCTGCATATCGGATGGAAGGCCTATCGATGTCGTAGGTTGGAGGATCCCTAGTATAACTGGTAAGCTTGGCTGGCTCAAATCCCACTATCCAAGCAGAGGACAAGGTTGCAAACGAGTCGAGTACACAAGAACGCGTTGGTGAACATTTTAGTCGACAACAATACAACCTAGAGTATACGAAAACGAGATAGGGTATAGCTAGAGTGCAAGAATAGATTGAGCTCATTTTATTACAACAGTAAGAAAGAGGATCGCAAACCAACAACTTGTGAATATGTACCACACGACAGAAATACGACGTAGTAGAACTACACACCAATATGAACGAAAACCATCCTCTGCTCCAGCGGGACTTGCGTTTTCACAGCGTGCGTGGCACGGTTCAGTGCCCAGGCCGCCTTCGTACAATCCAAAACACCTCCGTCCTTTAAATCTGAGAACATATTCTCATAGAAGGCTTTGACAACGTGTTTTGCAACAGCATCGTCGACCTGCCACAGCGTCCCAATGACGCTCTTGAACCCCGAAAACTGAAGACCAGCTGCGAGGTGAATCACTTCGTCGGGTGTCTCCTCATCCCCGACGGCAGTATGACAAGCCGATAAGAATGCGAACTCGGCGTGCGGAATATCTCTCTCCATGATATTGAGCAGCGTGAGATCTTCGTCTCTCATGACGAAATGCGAATTGTAAGGTTGCTTTGGGTCCTGCTTCCCATGACAAGCAAGGTGCACCCAGGTGTTCTGCTGCAAAGCTTCGAGCGCACCTGCTCGTGTGGCTGCGTCGCCAGAAATAGTAGTGCGTTTGGCTGTCGCAGGGACGAGCTTATGTACAAGCTCGAGCTCGCTTTCGACAGCCAAGAGCGCCTTGCCTTTTCCTGCACCCGGTTGACCCTGTCCGATTGTCACAAAGGATGGAGTGACGCGCGTCTTCATCATCTGTCTGGATCTGACCAGAGCCGAAAGTGTCGGGGTGTAAGAGCAGATGTAGAGATCCTCCAGGCATGGCTCCCTAGAGCCATCTGGGTTCGTTCGAAACGGGTGAGCTGCGTGGAGAGGAATAGATGTGAAGGCTGCAGTTGGACACAGCCAGATTCGACAGTATTTTAGTTTTAGATCATGCCGGAGGACATTGACGATGGGTAGCATGATCTCGTCCCATACTGTCCGCAACAGGACTATTAGATCGTTTCGCGGCACTTTTGGGCCCAGGGTAGATGCGTGTCGTATTGCCATGGTGACGCGGTCCTTGAGATTGCTCAGATCTGCGAGAGTGACAGATGGCAAGGAAACATGATGGGGGTGTCCTGACGTCGGAACGATGATGGCGCTGCACAAGTATTCACTCGCAATGAGGATGATGACCGGGCCCTGGCGCGCTGCCGCTTGCAGGTCTGCATACAAAGGTGGGAGCAGGAACCGCGAGAACCCCCGAAGATCACGTATCTCAGCTACCGCAGCTTCCCATTGCCTTGTAAGTCTCCTGTACTCTATTGCTGCCCGATCGACAGCAGCGTTGTGAGTGATTGTTGCAGAACTCTGGGCCGCACTGGAAACGAGTTTGCTCAGCTCCAAATAATTGTGCGCCAGTGCCGGATTCGCTGACTCAAGGGCTTCAACTGGAGTCCTGAGTCGGGAGGCCAGCGACCATTGCTGGCCACGGCCCTGCTCCACAAGTTCAACTGCATGTGGTAGATTGTCACAGCGGATGGCACATGATGCTGCATCTGCTGGGAGTGTTCTAGCGTAATGGAAGGCAGCGGCAGCTTCGCGTCGTGAAGTTGCCGAAAACCGTGTTGCCAAATGAGTATCCAGAAGCTCAAAAAATGTCGAGTAGGCTTCCAGCGCGGATCCATGACTATGCCGCTCCGCTGCAACTGTCCAATTAAATGCGCTAATGATACGTTCTGGGAACCCTTGAGTAGAATGTCTTGATGCGAGTCTGGAATTCTCCACTGCAAGAGACAAATCAGCAGGGTTGAGTAGAATCTGGTAACGAGAGAAATAGGCCTCCTACAGCCGCATGTAGCTGAAGTGCCTGTTCGGGTGCAGTGAAGACAGAGCCGCCAATGATTCTTGACAAAGAGCAATGGCCTCCTCAACATCTTCGGTCTCCTGAGTTTGTGTAAAACGAGAGCAGAGCGCCGAGCTCAAATTGAAAAGAGTCTTATGGCGCTCTGGATTGTCAAGCCGCTTTAACCGAAGGCAATCGCGATACTGATCAATAGCTTCGTTGAGATCCTCGCTAACTTGCGATTTGTCATATCTGTTTTGGAGCGCGAGTGCAAAGTTGTTAAGGGTGGTGTCATGATATGAATGCCCAGGTAGGCACAACGTCAAGGCCTCGCGATAGAGGCTGATGGCTCGGGTCATGTCATCAATGTCGCCGCGTTCGTTGAAACGGTCGACGAGGGCACCCCCTAGGTTGCCCAGTGAGCAATCACGAGATTCGTGCCCAACAGGGCGCAAGTGCAGCGCTTCTTCATACAAATAGATGGCCTCATGGAGGTCATTAGTATTGCCTTGGTGCTTAAAGCGGGGCACAAGTGAAAAGGCCAGGCTGTTCAGGTAGGTATCACGGTCAGCATGTCCCTCAGGACACAGAGACACGGCTTCACGACGGAGCTGTATGCTCGTGTCAAGATCATCGATGCTGCCGTGCTGATCGAACCGTGCTTTAACTGCTTGTGCAAGCTCGTCGAGGGTTCTGGGACGAAGTCGATGGCTCCTAGGACAGAGCTCGAGGACGACTCTTCGAAGTTGGATGCCTTCATCGGATGCGTCTGTTGGAAGACTGTTGCATCCGCCGATCACATAATCAAGACCATTTTCCCCTGCGGCGATGCTACGAAGGTACGTGCCCTCTGGACAGAGGGGCAGTAGCTCATAATAGAGTTGGGCGGCTTCGCATATGTCTGCAGCAGTACTTTTCTTGGAGTGGCGCCAACCGAGCGCTTCTGTGAGATTATATAGGGATAAGGGATGATCGGGATGGTGCTGCGGACGCAATGCAAGGGCGTCGCGGAACAGGGAAGTGGTAGTATCAATGTCTTGAATATGATTTCGGATGTAGCCTTTAAGGCGAACCCATGCAAGGTTGGTGAGAGCCGCTGCGCGGTCTGGATGGCCGACCGGACACTGGTTCAGAACCAACTGAAAATGCTCCATAGCATCGTTCAAGTGAGAGACATTCACATTCTCGTTTTCCCTGTATGAGGCAAATTGTGCGTGGCCCGCATCTGCGTCTCGAGCAATCTCGCAGTCTACGAGGGACTATAGTTGGCGATCCGTCAGCAAAGCTAACCGAACAGAGTCTGGGGTCGCTCACATCAAACAGTGCCCCCTTTTGATCGTCGCAAGCATGTACAACAGCAACCTTCAGTGTGATGGAAGGTTGGACATCACGCACGGCTGGGAAAGACAGATCTACGAGATGTTAGTATATGCACATGAATGAGAAGTGAATCACCGACCAAATGGGTGATCTCCATGATCGAGTAACTCATCCCACGACACTTGAAGTTCACCGATGACCTCTCCACCGCCTAGCATTCGACCAAGCTCATAGGACGCCCTGATCTCTATTGACAATGCAGGCGAGGCATTTGATGGTCTATAAACCAATCATCAGTTCTCGCATCACGTCAGAAGATCTCCATGGACTTTACAGAGTTACGGTATTCCCCCACGCCACAGATTTATCAGATGATAGGACATTGATGGCCGATTTCCAGCGTCTCCTCGAGTCGACATTGATGAATACGTAAATGCCAGCGGGAATGCGCCAAGAGGGGACATGAAGATTCTTTCCGCCGATGACTGTAGATAGAGTGTGAGGATGATGAAACAGATGCAAAGATAATATGGAGGGACTCGCCTTCAAGTCTGATATACCGGCTGTCTGAGCTCCCGGGCATGATGTTGCGATGGAGCAAAATGATGAGGATCGAGGATGGGTAGAGTGGTGGACGGGACGGATGGGATGGGAAGATGGGTGTAAGGATATGGGAAGAGTGGATAGAGTTCGGCTAAGTGGGGGATTAAGGCTCAGGGACCAGGGTTCAACGTTCAGGTCACGCTGCACATGTATTTCCATATGGTCGGTGGATGGTAAACATCTGAATGTGGAGCTTTGACGAGAGGGAAGGGTTGTATTCGAGGGAACAAAGTGCAGAGTGACTGTCGAGTCGATGGTTAAAGAAACAGGGTGAAGAGGGAATCACCAAATGAGGCGTATCTCGTATAAGATGGACGTGGACTGCAATCTGGAGGTGGTGCGGAGTCCGGACAGCTAATTTACCGAGCGTAAATCCCCGTGCACTACGTCCCCTGCATCAAGTACGAAAAGATGAATGATCATCTGAATACGACCATATTCGGACGGATCCATAGCTAGAGAGAATGACGTTAAAATAGCGAGAGCAGTAAAGTAAAATGAAGTCACTCTCTCCGTCCACACGTGATGTCTTTCGAGATTCAGAACCAAAAATAGACTCGGGATGTTCTTGCGCACTTCTTTTACCCGGGTAGATATCCAATTGGTGAACCCATCGACGAAGAAGCTAGTTCGACCTAGATTTTACTACGAAGAGACGATGAACCGTCACATGTATTAGTAGAGCAGTTGTCAGGACGTTCTTCTATACTACTTCCAGTGCACTGGAGTATCTACTTAGCAGCTTGTGCGATTGTCGAACATCTCCGAGTCTGGCATATCTTAGCATGTTGTAATTCTGTTTCCTGCCAGCTGCCATATATTACCGGTGACTCCCATTCTCTCACTTAAGATTCCACGGTGCAGAAAGGCCTAACTTGAAGGATCTCTGGTTTGACTGGTACTAGGCTTGACTGATATGACTCCCACTATCTACAAGTACTCAAGCAGAAGACGAGGCTGCAAACAAGTCGAGTACACAAGAAATTAAGTGAACATTCTAGTCGACAAAGTATACAAAAGTAAGATAGCTGGAGTGCAAGAATATGATATCAGAGTCATTTTCACAACGAGTCCCAGATCAACAACTTGTAAATATGTACCAGGCGATAGGAATACGACATGGAACTACACACCAATATGAACAAAAACCATCCTCTGCTCCAGCGGGACTTGCGTCTTCACAGCGTGCGTAGCACGGTTCAGTGCCCAGGCCGCCTTCGTACAGTCCATCGCACCTCCGTCCTTCAAATCTTTGAACATACTTTCATAGAAGGCTTTGACGACGTGTTTTGCGACAGAGTCGTCGACCTGCCACAGCGTCCCAATGACGCTCTTGAACCCCGAAAACTGAAGACCAGCTGCGAGGTGAATAATTTCGTCGGGTGTCTCCTCATCCCCGACGGCGGTATGACACGCTGATAGGAACGCGAACTCGGCGTGTGGAATATCTCTCTCCATGATATCGAGCAGCGTCAGATCTTCGTCTCTCATGACGAAATGCGAATTGTAAGGCTGCTCAGGATCCTGCTTGCCATGACAAGCTAGGTGCACCCAGGTGTTCTGCTGCAAAGCTTCGAGTGCACCTGCTCGTGTGGCTGCGTCGCCAGAGACACTAGTGTGTCTGGCCGTTACAGGGACGAGCTTATGGACAAGCTCGAGCTCGCTGTCGACAGCCAAGAGCGCCTTGCCTTTTCCTGCACCCGGTTGACCCTGTCCGATCGTCACGAAGGATGGAGTGACGCGCTTCTTCATCGTCTGTCTGGATCTGACCAGAGCCGAAAGTGTTGGCGTGTAAGAGCAGATATAGAGATCCTCCAGGCATTGCTCCCTAGAGCCATCTGGGTTCGTTCGAAACGGGTGAGCTGCGTGGAGAGGAATAGATGTGAAGGCTGCAGTTGGACACAGCCAGATTCGACAGTATTTGAGTTTCAGATCATGCCGGAGGACGTTGACGATGGGTAGCATGATCTCGTCCCATACTGTCCGCAAGAGGACTATTAGATCGTTTCGCGGCACTTTTGGACCCAGGGTAGATGCGTGTCGTATTGCCCTGGCGACGCGGTCCTTGAGGTTGCTCAGATCTGCGAGAGTGACAGACGGTAAGGGAACATGATGGGGGTCTCCTGAAGTTGGGACGATGATGGCGCTGCATGAATATTGACTCGCAATGAGGATGATGACCGGGCCCTGGCGCGCTGCCGCTTGCAGGTCTGCATACAGAGGTGGGAGCAGGAACCGCGAGAACCCCCGAAGATCACGTATCTCAGCTACCGCAGCTTCCCATTGCCTTGTAAGTCTCCTATACTCTATTGCGGCCCGTTCTGCAGCAGCGCTGTCGGTGATTGTTGCAGAACTCTGGGCCGCACTGGAAACGAGTTTGCTCAGCTCCAAATAATTGTGCGCCAGTGCCGGATTTGCTGACTCAAGGTCTTCAACTGGAGTCCTGAGTCGGGAAGCTAGCGACCATTGCTGGCCACGGCCCTGCTCCACAAGTTCAACTGCATGTGGTAGATTGTCACAGCAGATGGCACATGATGCTGCATCTGCTGGGAGCGTTCTGGCGACATGAAAGGCAGCAGCAGCTTCGCGTCGTGAAGTTGCCGAAAACCGTGTTGCCAAATGAGCATCCAGAAGCTCAAAAAATGTCGAGTAGGCTTCCAGCGCAGATCCATGACCATGCTGCTCAGCCTCAACTGTCCAATTGAATGCGCGAACGATGCGTTGTGGGAACCCTTGAGTAGAATGTCTTGATGCGAGTCTGGAATTCTCCACTGCAAGAGACAAATCAGCAGGGTCGTGTAGAATCCGGTAACGGGACAAATAGGCCTCCTGCAGCCGCATGTAGCTGAAGTGCCTGTTCGGGTGCAGTGAAGACAGAGCCGCCAGTGATTCTTGGCAAAGAGCAATGGCCTCCTCAATATCTTCATTCTTCTGAGTTTCCGTGAAACGAGAGCAGAGCACCGAGCCCAAACTGTAAAGAGTTAAATAGCGGTCTGGAACATCAAGCCGCTGTAACCGAAGGGATTCGCAATACAAATCAATGGCCTCGTTAAGATCCTCGCTGACTTGCGATTTGTCATATCTTTTTTTGAGCGCGAGGGCAAGGTTGTGAAGCGTGGTGTCACGATGTGGATGCCCAGGTGTGCACAACATCAGGGCCTCGCGATGGAGGCTGATAGCTCGGGTCATGTCTCCGATGTTGCTGCGTTCGTTGAAACGGTTGATGAGGGCGAGCCCTAGGTTGTCCAATGAGGAATCACGAGATTCGTGTCCAACAGGGCACAGGTGCAGTGCTTCTTCGTACAAAGAGATGGCCTCATCGAGGTCATTAGGATTGCCTTGATGCTCAAAGCGGGACACGAGTGAAAAGGCCAAGTTGTTCAGGTAGGCATCACGGGCAGCATGCCCCTCAGGACACAGAGACATGGCTTCACGACCCAGCTGTATGCTCGTGTCAAGATCATCGATGCTGCCGTGCTGATCAAAGTGTGCTTTGACTGCTCCCGCAAGCTCGTGGAGGGTTCTGGGACGAAGTCGATGACCCAGAGGACAGAGCTCGAGGATGACTCTTCGAAGGTGGATGCCTTCATCGGACGCGTCTGTTGGAAGATTGTTGCATCCCCCAATCACATAATCAAGACCATTTTCCCCTGCCGCGATGCCACGAAGGTACGTGCCCTCTGGACAGAGAGGCAGTAGCTCATGATAGAGTTGGGCCGCTTTGCATATGTCTGCAGCAGTACTTTTCTTGGAGTGGCGCCAACTGAGCGCTTCGGCGAGATTATATAGGGATAAGGGATGATCGGGATGGTGCTGCGGATGCAATGCAAGCGCGTCGCGGAAAATGGAAGTGGTAGTATCAATGTCTTGAACATCATTTCGGATGTAGCCTTGAAGGCGGGCCCACGCGAGGTTGGTGAGAGCCGTTGCGCGGTCTGGATGGCTGACCGGACACTGGTTCAGAACCAACTGAAAATGCTCTATAGCATCGTTCAAGTAAGAGACGCTCTCGCGTCTCACGTATCTGGCAACTCGTACGTGGCCAGCATCTGTATCTGGAGCAATTTCGCAGTCTACGAGGGACTATAGTTGGCGTTCCATCACCAAGATCTAACAGGACAGAATCCGAGGTCGCTCACATCAAATAGTGCGCCGTTTTGATCGTCGCAAGTGATACGGACTAGGATAGTTCGAGCTCTCCCTAGGCGGATTGCCTAATCTGATAGCGGGCTCGCTACTGGAGAGACGGGGATCTTCTCTCGAATGAGAGGTTCGGGGGTTCCACTTAAGGTAGCGTCGGCTTCCTTAAGGTGCGGCTTAGACTGAAGGACTGGGACTGTCTTTCAGAGGAAGTTCTGGATAAAACCTAGTAGAATCAAGTAGGGAATATACATGATTCTGTCTGCTCTATATACTGTCGTCCGTGTGCACAGACCAATACTACGTTCGGTAGGTAGGTATAAGTGTGTCTATACAAGGGCATCTTATCTGATGCCATGCGGTCGATTATCTATGCATGAGGCTTACCATGCCTCTCTTATCTGTCCTCAAGGCGTAGCATGCCTTGGAGTCTAACTGCGCATGCTAAGGCATGTGGCTTCTCTTCTGACCATGAGGCAGAGCTTCCTCATGATCCGGGTCGAGGACCATCTAGGTCCGATCAGATGTAGCCTAGGCTGGTCTAGGTCATCTAACGGCATCCAGGCCGTTCTAGGCGTCTCTACGAGTCTCCGTTGAGTCGGTAAGTCTTCCAAGACGGTGCATATGGTGGGATAGGGGCTAAGGTCATGATGACCTCCGTAGGAGGGGTTCTCGGTTACATGTTATTGTAACAGCAAGCATGTACAACAGCAACCTTCAGTGTGATGGAAGGTTTGACACCGCGCACGGCTCGGAACGATAGATCTACGAGATGTCAGTGTATGTGCATGAATGACAAGCGAATCACTCACCAAATGGGTGATCTTCATGATCGAGTAGCTCATCCCACGACATTTGAAGTTTCCCGATGACCTCTCCACCGCCTAGCATTCGACCAAGCTCATAGGACGCCCTGATCTCTATTGGCAATGCAGGCGAGGCATTTGATGATCTATAAACCGACGATCAGTTCTCGCATCACGTCAGGAGATCTCCATGGACTTTACAGAGTTAGAGTATCCCCCCACGCTACAGATTCATCAGATGATAACACACTGATGGCCGATTTCCAGCGTCTCTTCGAGTCGACATTGATGGACACGTAAATGCCAGCGGGAATGCGCCCGGACGGGACTTTAAGATTCTTTCCGCTGATGACTGTAGATAGATCACAAAACAGATACGGAGATGATATGGAGAGACTCGCCTTCAAGTCTGATATATCGGCTTTCTGAGCTACAGGGCATGATGTTGCGATGGAGCGAAATGATGAGGATAGAAGATGGGTAGAGTGGTGAGTGGTGGACGGGGTGAATGGGAAGGGAAGATGGGGGTAAAGATATGGGGACTGCGGATAGAGTTCGGCTGAGTGGGAGATTGAGGCCTAGGGTTCAGGTCACGCTGCACGTGTATTTCCATATTGTCGGTGGATGTTCGGCACGATAGACGCTGGTGTGATCGCACAAGCGCTGGCAATGGAGACCACCGACCAGGATTAGCAGAAGAATCTGTGCTAATGTAGAGAATGGCATGAACAGTTTGCGGCGAAAGTGGTCTGCCAACGTTGAAAGGGACGTGCGAGCCTCAGAGTGATTGTTGCTCCTGGACTTGTATCGTACTACTCAGTTAGCACGCAAAGACAAAATGTAGAATTGAGTATATTTTGTGAGGTAATGACAAAGGCAAAAAATGTCTATATTGCTGAAAACGTGTAACGCTCGTCAAAAGCCGACGACGATACATCGACGATGGCAACCAAATATTAGCTTTATCATTCTCTCTAGTTACTCATTTAGTTTCTTTCTCCTTTAGTCCCTGACTTTCTTACCCTTCAGTATATAAGCCATCGCGTTTCTACTTGTAGGGTAGTTGATTTTCACCCCCCCTTGAATAACACTTAGTTAGGACAGTTACCCTGTTCGAACCTTAAGACGATTCAAACCTATCGACTCTCTAGTGTGAACGTTTCATAAACGCCACATATTTTTAACTGCCTTCAAATCTAAAATCTATTCCTACTATAGTCGTTGTCTAAGAGGCCTGATCAACCTCCAAACTTCGACTCTTGTTAAAACACCAAATCTATCCCTACCCGAACGATATCGTCAAGAAAAGAAAAAGAAAAAATGCCTACTAGTGCACTAGAAATTGCCTCCCCACGTTCCACAAGGAACCTGAGCGTTGATGGCCGCGCCCACGAGCAAGACGGCGCGAAGTCTCGAAACAGTAGCCCTGTTTCTGGAGACGAAGGGAATGGCGGCCCAATGGCTAAACCTCCCTCCAAGTTCGGTCCTCGCGACCTGAACGAGGTGGACCTAGAGTCCACCCAGGCGAAGCGTGCTGTGAGCAGCCCCGCCCAGAGCAGAGCCCCGTCATCAAACGACGCAGGTGCCGCTACAACCCATATCGCTCGAGGCGATGAGGACCCATTTGCACCAGTCATCGAAATACCCACTGGCGGTCCCATAATAGGTCGACTACGTACCTTTACATCGCCTGATAGTAATAACATACCACGCCTGCAAGCAGTCTTTGATTGGTCAGAGGTGACCGATGACGAGGAACTAGGGGACGTACCTGAATTCCCGGTACTAAGACCTAGCACAACTACCAGTGAGAGTAAGCCTGAAATTAATGAGGATCACTCCGAGAAAAACAAAGAAAACGACCTACATAAGCTCAGCACACTAACTAGTCACCTTCGTGACTGGACAGAATTCGATGAGGACGTTGCGGAGCTCAATCGTCCCGGATCAAACGAGTCGGACGAGTCACTTCGTCGACTGTGGGATGACGACAACAGGGCAGGATCCATCAGGATCCAAAACTTCGCCCTAAAAGGTTTTCGAAAAGCTGCAAAACAAGATTATGCGGAAAAGTGTGAGGAAGTCAGCGACTTGCTAGACCGAGTCAAGGAACTTGAAAGACTAGTAATCGAGGCACAGACCAGGGAGGAAATGGCGCAGCAACTGATCCGGGAGGCACAACGTGTACCTAACCCTGGCCCACCCCAAGAGAGCACACTCCTTGTTACAAGTCCCCCAGCACAAAACACTGCAGAAGTGAATGAGGGACGACGCGCGACGGTGATAGACAGTGACCCACCAAGCATAAGGGAGCCTGTTAGTGACAAACCCGTCAAAGATAACACCAGATTCTGGAGGGCATCATCACTCCTCCCCGATAAAAGTTCGGTCAAACGAGCCATAGTTGGAGGCAATCCAAGCGACCCCGACTCTTCTGAACCCTCGCCAGAATCAGGATCTGATGATGAGCGTTCGTCTACCGAATCCTCTGGTGAGGACACAAGACGCACCAGCAGGGACAAGAAGAAATTGATGTCATCTTCTCTCAATAAGCACACGCACAAAGACAAAAGGAAATTGAGGACAGCACCTGCATTTATTACCAGAACCGTGTCTGAGGAAGACGCCTCGGATGAGTCCGACTCGAAACTACTGCACTTGGAGCCAGAGTCCGACCATAGTAGCGACTCGGACAATACCAAACGACTAAAGAGAACAGCCCAGCGCAAGCATAGATCCCATATGAACCTTCTGAAATATCAGCAAGGTTTCTTAAAGCACGAACCACCTTTTACTTACAATGGGGAAGCCAATGCGTCCACTTTTAAGAAGTGGGTCCGCGAAGTACGAGACTGGCGGGACCGGGCCAGGCTATCAACCAAGCAAACAATCAGTATGGTCGGAAAGTACTTGGGAGGCAACGCCTATCGATTCTATGAGCGCGATGTCCTAGATCTTAAAAAGAAATACACACTTACCGATTTCTTCGAGCAATTATTTGATTATTCCTTCCCAATGGACTTCAGAATGATGCAGCGTCAACGATTCCTCGAGTGTCGCCAGGAGGGAAAACAGAGTGTGCAAGACTACATCCGTCGCCTCCGAAACATAGCCGATACGACGGGCGACGTGGACGAGAGGGAACTTGTTCGACAGTTCTGGATGAACTGTAAACCATATATCAAAGCTTCGTTAGTAGATAAAGGATACGACCCAAACACCATCAGTATGGACACGATTGAGAGAAAGGCTCTCCGCACCGAGAGAGCGTTCCTAGAAAACGCCAAAGATCCTAGCGTACTTTTAGCATTGACACCGACCCTAGCTGCCGGCCTTGCAGCCCAAGGTGCTCACAGCACCAGGCAGGACCAACATCATAGAAGGCGTGATAGGAGGCACCGAACCCACTCACTCTCTGCCAACGCTGTAAACCAATCCCAGCCCAGAGGCCATCATAGAGATAGGCGCCCTGGACCAGAGAGACGGTCTCGCGAGCCCCACAGAGGTCCTCAGACTGGCAAAAGCGCTGATACTATACGCAAACTCAGAGACTTGAATCAGTGTTTCGAGTGCGAACAAACAGGCCACTTAGCTAAAGATTGTCCCAAGAGACATCGTCTGCCTCCTCACAACTCACCCAGGGTCGGCACCCTCAGGTCCAACGCTGTTGGAATCACCTCCGCAGACATCCGATCGGCCGCTATCAACGAGGGTAACGCGCAAGGACTGTATGGATTTGCCATAGACATACCTAAGTCTGCAAACTCGTTAGCTGAGCCTGGAATCAGTGAACATCTGCTGGTCGTGCACCGAGCAATAACCACTCTAAAATTGGCAGTACCATTCCCCACTGACGAACTCTCTGACCCGCTGTACGACCCGTTTGGACCAGATCGCTTCTGCCTCACCAACTGGGGTGGCCCTGACACGTACTTATTGTCAGATAAACATAACTATGATGAGTATATCGTCTATTACTCACAACTGAGAGATCCCGGCTTCAACATCACTTCGTGGCTGACTGAGATGAAGCTACATAACTATCAGTACCTCGTGAGAACGAAGACATCTTTCAAACCCACCTGGTTCGGCCAGACATCTCCTGCACCCGAAACACCCGCGAACGACAACGAAGATGATGATGAGTCCTCCTGGGCCACTACTGACTGCGAAAGCAGCGATGATGAGGAGGACAACTTCCCTGGACTGCTTAGTTGCGAGTCCAGCGAGGAGGACGAACCTGACGTTGGAGGTGAGCTCTTCTGTGGGATGACCTCTCGTACGAAAGCTGACTTACCGGATCTGCAATCCCTCCAGCGCCAATCAGCGCGTCCAAAGAACTCCACTAGGATCCTTCCTAGATCGTTAGTCATAGTCGTACTATTGAACGGAAAACCCTGTCGCGCACTGCTGGACTCCGGGTCTCTAACGGACTTCGTGTCAAGTACTGTAGTTGATCAACTTAAATTGAAATATGACTTACTTGATAAGCCCATTCCCCTGCAACTCGCTGTGTCCGGATCCAGGAGTTCCGTGAAGGCTACTACCCGTGTTGAGTTAACATATCAAGACATTAAGGGTCCACGTACCTTTGACATCGCTAACCTCGAGTCTTACGACGTCATCCTCGGGATGCCGTTTCTATTCCAGCATCAAGTGTTGCTGGGATTCAATCCCCCGGAGATTAAGATCCGTAGCCTTGAGCCGTTACCGATCCGCGGCTCGCAGACCCAGGTCCTCGAGCTAAAGGGGATGAGCCTGTCCTCAGATCAGATTGAGTCCTACACGAAAGAACTTCATGAGTACGCCAAAGACATTTGTAAGGAGGCAATTGAGACACCATTACCTCCGCTGCGCGCGATAAACCACATTATACCCCTCATCAACGAAGACCAAGTCTATTCTTGGCGTCAGTCTAAGTGCCCAGAGGCCTTGCGGCCGCTCTGGAGGGCCAAACGAGACGACTACATCAGAACGGGCAGGTGGGAGTTCTTTAGCGGTACTAACGCTGTACCTATGATCATGATGAAGAAGACTTCCAAGGACGATGAACTCCGTTTACGTACCGTTCTCGACACTAGACAACGCAACACGAACACGCGGAAACTCGCATCACCACTCCCGGACATAGATACCATATTGCGCAATGTCGCGTCGCATCCCTATCGTTCCCTTCTTGATGGTAAGGACGCGTACGAGCAGATCCGTATCGTACCCTCCGACGTGCATAAGTCCTTATTTGCGACACCTGATGGGACAATGATCAGTCATGTCATGCAAATAGGAGATTGCAACGCGGGTGCCACTTACCAATCGCTAATGAACCATATCTTCGGTCCCCACCTAGGAATATTCATGGACGTCTATTTAGACGACATAGTAATATATTCGGACTCACCTGAGGACCATGTCCGGCACGTTAAGACGGTTATTGACACCCTACGCTCAAACCACTTCTTCCTGAGTGAACATAAGCTTCAATTCTTTAAGACCGAACTTACGATACTTGGCCACGTCATAGATGACGGGGGAATCCGTCTTGACCCTCACAAAGTCGACAAAATCCTCCATTGGAAGACCCCCACATCCAAGGAACTGCTCATGCAGTTCATTGGTTCCGTGGGGTACCTTGCTGCCGGATGTGAAGGAGTTCGTGTGCATATGCAGCACCTATCCAAGGTAGCCGCACGGTCCACACGCTGGGATTGGTCTCCCACTGATCAACGCGCATTTGACCTGGTACGCGCATGCGTTAATACCCATCGTGACACCCGCCGGAAAGCACTCGACTTACCTAAGGCCGTCAACAGATCATACCCAGTGAACCTCATCACCGACGCTTCGTTCACAGGAGCAAGTGGCGTCCTCTCGCAAGGAGATCCCCTACCAGGTGCTGACGTAGTAGCATTCTGGTCTGGGAAGTTTAACTCTGCTCAGCAGAATTATCCGGTGCACGAACAAGAACTATTAGCTATAGTAGAGTCCCTCAAACGATTCCGTCACTTACTGATCGGCGTGCCCTTCCGCATATTCACGGATCACAAAGGACTTGAGTGGATCACCACTCAAAGCAAACTGTCGCCAAGGCAGGCGCGCTGGCTGGAGGCCCTAAGTGAGTTTGACTTCAGTATTAAGTACCTACCAGGAAAGGACAACACCTTGGCGGACGCCCTATCTAGGATGTATAGCAATGAGCCTAAGGGAACCGTTAGAGCTGCTAGTGAATACGTGAGTGTAGAAGAAGAGGACGTACCACGCACACTCCTGCTAAACTTTGTAACCGCTCCGGTCTACACTGGTACACCCCTCTTCCTTGGTGCAACTGAGGAACGACGGTCTGCACGTATTGCAGCGAGATTGCCCGGGCAGGTGGGTGAGGACGAAGTGGTCACAAGGAAAACCCCTAGCCACCTCATGGCACCAGCCATTTCGAAACTGCCGAAGATGGCAAAGCCTCAAGGCACAAAGGGCGCGAAACCTGAACTAATGTTCTATGATGTCAGTGAGGTAGCCACTACACAAGGCAGAAAGGGCGCGAAACCTGAACTGACGTACCGCGGAACCACTACCCAAGGCACAAAGGGCGCGAAACCTGAACTAATGTTCCAAGATGTCAGCGAGGTTGCCACTACCCAAGGCACAAAGGGCGCGAAACCTGAACTAACGCACCTGGTGGCCAACTCAGGGCAGAACACCACCACACCAGAAGATCCTCGCCTGGTAGATCGGGATATCATGGCTCCCCAAGTAAGGGACCCAATGGATGACGCGAGGGACGCACCGGTCACCAAAATAAAGAAAGTAATCCTGCGAGTGAGTAAACCCCCTCCAGAATCACTGGAGGGCGGAAAGGTGACAGCACCCAAGAAAGACTTAGCCAAACAAAACGCGGTGCACTGTTTGACAAACAAGGACCTACAGCAAGCTGACCTAAGCAATGATGTCAGAGTTCAGCAACCAGAAACAAGTGACATCACCTCACCTGACATAAGCATTGAGACCCAGACAAACAAGGACCCACAACCCAAAGTTGACGCCAACGTTGCCCAAACGCTATTGTCCATGTCCCCTCCTCTCCTGACCGAAGTCATAGCTCTAGGCGACCCAAATACGGACATCCACGAACGGATCACCAATAAATATGGAGAGGACCCCTTCTTTGCAAAGATACTAAGCAGCCCATCCGCCTTTAAGAACTTTGAAGTCAGTAACGGCCGGATATTCCTCAGAGACAAAGGAAGACGCATACTGTGCATACCGGACATTAAGATTGAGCAGCGGCGAGTAAGAGAATTAGTAATATCTCATGCTCACTCCATATTGGCGCATCTAGGCCCATCCAAGACCTTACTATACCTCCGCGAAAATGTATGGTGGAAGGGTATCACTACGGACGTCCAAGCCTTCTGTGAGTCGTGTCCAACGTGTCAAGTGTCCAAACCGTCGAATCACCAACCGTACGGATTGCTAGAAACCCTCGAAGTCCCAACGCGCCCCTGGCAGACAGTGGGAATTGACTTCGTTGGACCGCTCCCTGAGTCCAAAACCTTGCAAGGCGTGTTTGACATGGTACTAGTAGCCATTGACCACCTAACGTCTATGGTACATCTAGCCCCAACAAAGCAGACTTACCGCGCGAAAGACATTGCCGAGGTCATGTTCAATCTGGTGTACAAGCACCACGGTATGCCCTCTAATATTGTCAGTGACCGAGACACGCTATTCACTAGCACGTTCTGGCAGCGTTTTCACCAACTCACGGGCGTTGAACTGAGAATGTCTACATCGTTTCACCCCCAATCAGATGGAGCCACCGAACGTGCGAACCGCACCATAACGCAAATGCTTCGACAGGTCGTTTCACCCAACCAATGGGATTGGGCCATCAAGCTCCCCGCAATCGAATTTGCGATTAATTCAGCATGTTCCGAAACCACGAAGTACCCTCTGTTCGTTCTAAACTACGGTAGACTACCTCCACCGCTGATATGGAACACCAACTCAGAATTCCCTGGCGTACGAGTCTTCGTGCAGAAGATGAAGGATGCGATAATGGATGCCCACGACTCTATCATAGCAGCTCGCGTGAAGAGCACCACTAACGCTAACCGTCGTCGTACCGAGTCTCCCTTCGTCAAGGGAGATCTAGTGTACCTGTCGACTGAGAACTTATCGCTACCTAAGGGTCGTGCGCGCAAGCTAGCACCCAAATATATTGGTCCGTACCGAATACTGGAGGACTACAAGAACAATGCGTTCTTACTGGACCTCCCTGCTCAGCTAAAACAACGTGGCCTCCACCCATCCTTCCACGCGCACCTCCTATGTCTCCACGTGCCGAATGATGATAGGCGATTCCCTGGGCGACAGCTCGACCAGGTGTCCGACATTGGACACCTGGAGGAATGGTCAGTGACCAAGGTCACTGACCACCAAGGCATCGGACCAGATGCTCTATTCGAGGTCAAATACTCCACCGGAGACAGGGTCTGGTTCCCTTACCACCAAGTCTCTCGCCTAGAGGCCCTATGCCAGTATCATGAGGCCCTAGGCGTCCCCGGGATCGCACACCTGCCAAAGAAAATTAGCGCACCATCAGCAACTATCCCCGTTTGCACCATAGATCAATTTTCTGCGGCCTGGCAGTCTGTTTTCGGAATCGTTGACCGGATGGTCAACGATTTTGCCTCCGCCTCTCGCTTAAGCGGACTGCAAGATGCCTATTTAACAGGCCGACAGGACCTCCAGAGCCATACACCCCCTCACCATTATTCCTCCATGTCCTCCAACGCCCTGCCTGCACGCAACAACGACATGCTCGTTGACGCACCGTTCGACGGGATAGGGCCCGGCAACTATGCTGATGCTCCCAGACCAACTCGGTCTGGTCGAGGACGTCCTGGACGTTATCATAGAGGGAGAGGAGGGCGCGTCCGCCCTCCCCAACAGCGCGAGCATGACTCTGACGCCCTCGGCGCGTTCACGCGTTTCTTCTGTGCTGAGGCACAGGCCAGTAAGCGCCCGTTCGGAGTTAATCTGGACCATCTCGCTGACCTTCGCCGCCATCCTCTAGAGGAATTGGCCACTAGAAAGGAGTCGCACGCCTTTGATGAGCTTGTGCGCGCCGAGCGCGCCCAACGCGCCTACGAGAGGTATTACCCTCATACTCGTAACCTCTCGTTGGACCACCGTCGTGGTCCTCGTGCTCCTGAGGAACCCCCTCGTCGAGTACGTCGCGCGCATTCTCCACCTCGTCACCGCGTATCACGCGCTAGCTCCGTACCGAGCAACCGTTCTGCTCTCACCCCGGCTGCTCAGCTGATCGCTGACGTGACCAGCAACGCATCCATTATCCTCGCCCCAACTCCTGCCCCCAAGCCTCCTGCGGTCGACCCTGGACGCGACGTCGAGGACATAATCGCAGCTGCTGAGCAGCTCGACCTCGAGCAGGCTGGTCATATGCCTGGGGTCACTACCGAAGATGTCCTCGGTAGAATCATTCCTGTTTGCTCATTGTTAGTCAATGTGCTCATCCTAATACTTCTCATAGCTGTGTTCGCCTCCTTGGGATCTTCCCCGCGAACCTAAGGAACTCGCATCACCTGAAGAAAGGTCCTCTCGTTTAGAGGACCTGGAGGGCGTATGTAACGCTCGTCAAAAGCCGACGACGATACATCGACGATGGCAACCAAATATTAGCTTTATCATTCTCTCTAGTTACTCATTTAGTTTCTTTCTCCTTTAGTCCCTGACTTTCTTACCCTTCAGTATATAAGCCATCGCGTTTCTACTTGTAGGGTAGTTGATTTTCACCCCCCCTTGAATAACACTTAGTTAGGACAGTTACCCTGTTCGAACCTTAAGACGATTCAAACCTATCGACTCTCTAGTGTGAACGTTTCATAAACGCCACAAAACGGCGCGCAAAGAAAAATACATACGACTGGTCCAATTGAGCTGACAGTGCCATGGGGGAAGGATAATCTTGCCTGCAGCGACTTGCCAGGAATGAGAAAGAATAAGGCGAGAATGCAACCAATTATATTCTCATTCGGTCATTGATGATTGACGAACGAAGTATTGAGAAAGCCGTAACCACTACCGGATTCACTCACCGCTGAGAGATAAGACACTGAACCCTACGGAAAAGGACTATCCATTATAGGTGGCACTGCATGGATAGGCCGGCAGGTTCGTAGTGTAGGGAAGCCTTGAAAGTCATGCCGGGACCATACTTTGGCCAAGGACGTGTAGTGCGGCTTGAGGCTGCAGAATGGCAGAGGTTACAGGAGCGGACCATTGCAGTAAACGTCTGAATGTGGAGCTTCGACGAGAGGGAGGGGTTGTATTCAAGGGAACAAAGTGCCGAGTGACTGTCGAGTCAATGGTGAAAGAAACAGCGTGAAGAGGGAATCACCAGATATGAGGCGTATCTCGTAGGAGATGGACGTGGATATGAATAAGGGAGGTGGTCTATATTCAGACTCCATAGAGAGAACCGTAAGATAGTCGGACGTGCAGAGGCACAAGGAATTCGAACTTGCGCGTGTATTACAGTCAATCTCCAGGTATGAAATTGTAACTACTTACTAATCATCATCAATCCGTAAGGTTTCGACTGAAGCTCCCCAAGCTTGCACAATGCACACGTCTGGTTGATCACACCCAGTGAAAAGTGGATATTGGGTGTACCCACGCAAAGCTTGGTAAGTATCAGTGTCACAAAATATTGTCAGAACTTGGCAGATCAACCGCTCTTTTGGAGCCTTCGAGCTTCTAGGGAAAACGAGGCTAGTCACACTATGCGGAGTTGGTGAGTCAGTCAATCCGTTAACGCACGAGAGGCACTTATTTGGGTCGCTTAGGATTTCTCGCTCTCATACAGTTTCCGGTCGTCTTTTTGTTTGCAACAAAAACTCAATTCTGTCTAGTGATGTTCCGGCCCGGCTTGGCCCAAAAGCCGCGGCTTTGGCCTGCAAAAAATCCAGGCCGGGCCAAAGCCGCCAATGACGGCTGGCTTTGGCCCGGCCCTGGCCTGAGCCGCGGCTCGAATACTGAAAATGTAGTTAGTGATCTGGAGGCCAAGGCTGCTTACAGACGTCGTATGTTCCAATCTAGCGCATGTAGTGTCGCGTCTGGAGTTGTTGGAACTGGGAGGAATTGGGACCGCGATGAAAGATGAGGGGCTTGTGAGGCTTTTGGGAAGGGTAAAGTGCTGCCGACCGACCTATAAGCTTGCGGACGATGAGATAATCCAAGCTCCACCACACCATTCCCAACACTGCAAACGCCATGCGCAAACGCCCAGTGCACGTCAGCAACTGCTGACGTGGCTCAGACGAATGTGGACGACGGATGAGAGCAGGAGGAGAACGAGGGAGAGGAGATGGGTGAAACGAGACGAGCAGGAAGGAAGACGTCGAGTAATGTGCTCGAGTTCGAGTAGCGTAGGGAGCACGGGATACAATCTGGGGTGGCGCTGGCCTTCGTTCGGCGGACTGGCCGTGCGCTGAATGTTGGAGAAGTGCTGCTGTAGGCTAGTACTAGGCAGGGACAGAATGTGGTGAAAAATATCAATTGGGGGTGCATGACACTGTAACGAGCAAGTACTTTGTAAACTAGGGATAGATACATGAAAAATGCACGAGCCGATGTCAAAGTGTTGCTCACTTGTCCCACTTTGGTTGTGCTCGCACAGAATCACTCTCGCCTCGTACCCATCTCGGATCCTTCGGCCTTCGACATGCTGGGTCATTTGGACTCTAGCGCCGAAAAACACACTCACTTTATGGTTGGTTTATGTGGCGAGAGAGTTGTGAGGGAGTTGCGAGGCACAGTTGACTCGGCCACTTGACAGGCAAACGAGTTGCTAACAACAAATACACCTATGACACAAAAGTAAGTTATAATGATGCGCAGATGTTGCAACTCACCGACATGATAGCGACGTAGTCCACAATCCGAGAAGCAAATTGGTTGGTAACCGTGCTGACTAAGCACGCAAAGCCGCGGCCTGGGCCGCCGGCTTCAGAATATCAGGGAATTGGCAGACTCCGGGACCGTCCGGCTGGGTCCGGCTGGGTCCGTCCGGGTCCACCTGCGTCACTCAGTTGGCGTTCTGTATAATCATAATTATCGAGCTTTTACTTTCAAATCAAATTTGATTCGCATTGGTGGCAACAGTAGAACAACATGACAGCGTTTAATCACTTGCTGCGCCATCTTGAACAAGAGCCAGGCACAATCAGTAACACCTCACTCACTTCTCTTTTCCAGTTCATCACTCTTGCAACCCGGCTTAAAAACGACATCATCCTTGTGGAGCCTTCCTTGAGTCCAACTTCAGATCCACCATTTGTTCTATCACCTGCAGTCACTGTGTTTCTTAGTGCAGGCTGTTCAATCTCTCCAGCTGAAGTCAATGATGCATGGTCCCTCCTCAAGGATGTCATTTGGAGTGGAGGGATCACTGTTGATGTGGGACGGCTATGGGAGACACATGGCACTCAAAGGGGTCTAGGTAAGTTCATTTGATTGTGTTGTCACCTCTGTTTCTTTATCTAACGATAGAATGGCCCCAGCTGAGTATCTGCTCTATCCTCCTAGCCACTCATGCCTTCATCCCGACTGCCAACGTCGCGCAAAGGGCATGACTCTCAAGAAGGCTGCTCAAACCTATGTGGTGTTGTTCACGCTGACGAAAGGCCCATGCATTGCAAAATCTGTCCATCTCTACTGTCAAAGTAAGCACTTGCACTCCGCACTCTTGCTTTGAGTCATTATCTTTGTCATTGACAAGGTCAACTAGCTTGTGGAATTGATTACCACCATAATTACAGTGTGTTTAAAGGAGAGCGCACCTATTACGAGCACCAACCAGATAGTGTTCAGGCTGCGGATCATGTGTTCATCGAGAAGAGTGTAATTGAGCTCTTTAGGACTGCAATGGATTTCTCATGGTGCGCTATATGCTATGCTCTTGATCTCTCCCATCTGACTATAAAACTTGGTTGCACCCAGGACTTCAGCTACGAACTGTGCAAAGTTGTATAACCTTTGCCTCTCACATGGTAAGCAGACACCTGCAGACTTTAAAGTCAAGTTTGAGCTTTCTGTCGAGCATGTTTGGGATGGTTATGTAATAACTTCACTGCTGGAGGACTGCGAGCGTCGCATGAACACCCTCATTGCTCCCCACACTGGTGAACAGCGAGACCGATTCACGGAGGCCATGATCGCAAGGAACCGCCGCATTCAGCTTTATGGCTATGAGCAAGTCCGTCGCCACTACTGCAATAGATGCACAAGCATGTATGAAGATGAGCAAGGTGTCGGTGAGTGTAATAGTTTTGAGGCTATGCGGGGCTAAGTCGTAAGATATATACAGTCACGCATAAAGTGTCCGCTGTCGTCGTCGATGGTGTCACTGTCGGCCATCCATGCTGCGCGGTTTATAACTGCCACACCCCGCTGTCTAACAACCACCATCACTTTTGTCATCTACACTCTGGTCAAAATGACAAGTGCGTGATTATTGGCTGTGACCTGCCCATTGTACGTGGCCGACGCACGTGCTCAACACTGGAACATCGTCAAGTCGAGGATACTCACGAGCTGCGTGGTCAATCCAGATTCCAGCTCCAGGAGCGCCTTGCTCGTGCCAGAACTACCATTGCCACCAACACATCTCTCACAGATGATCCACCAGACGAAGAAGAGTATGAGTTCAATGAGAATACCAGGAGAGCACTTCCTGCTACCAGTTCATCCCAGGACAGACCTGGAAGGAAGAAGTTCAGGGCAGTCTTTGGCCGCCGGCGCACACACAACGAGCAGTTGATTGTTGCTCCATGCGGTATGATTATTGCTCGAAGGACTTTCTTTGGAGCGGAGGGAGTAGCCAGTGTCAAGGTATGTATCATCATTCCATGACCATTTCCTCAACTCATGATTATCTGCAGCAATTCATCAAAGAAGTCTATGCAGGCGAAGACGCTGTCAAGCCCAATCACATATTCTTCGACAACAACTGCACCCTTGCAAAACTTGCAATGGGCGATCCTTTCTTTGACAACATTGGCTTGTCCGTCGACGTTTTTCATTTCAAATGCAAGCATTCACAGACCGACACATTCTGCCAGGAGAATTGCAACCCAGAAGCATTCCCTGAGCTCCATAGCGATGATGGGAAGGGTTGGCGGTTCAATTCCTCCGTGGCAGAACAAACAAACAATTGGTTCGGCAAGTATCACCCCATCGCTCGTGAAATGCTAGCTCACAAATTCAACTTCTTTTGTGATGAGTTGATCTTACGGAGGAATCATCGGACAGAGGAGAAGCTGGGCAAGGATGGACACAACCCACGCATATGGCCATGTCAGCAGGTATTTGAGTAGTCAGTAACCACGAATACCCAAGGCTATATTATCTTGCATCCGTTGCTCTGCATCGCCGACCCCTCCTGGGCTAAATTCGTGTAATCTTGAAAGTTCATATAATTTTTCTTAATTACTCGTGTTTAGAAACAAAGTTGATAACAACGTAGCGGCAATATGAAATTGTTTCACAACAGAAGAGAATCAGTGAGGATTATCTGAATATTGAAAAAGTATGTCTATCAATGTATGAGTTGACCCAAAACGTGTTACAGTCCTCAAGAACGGTCTCACTCGTCCATTCTCGCAGAGCCGAGTCTCCAAACTTCGGTATAAGGTGGATACTGCGCACGATATCACCCACTGGCACGATACTAGCCACTCTGTCACTACCTCGCATCAATGTTGACAGTTTATAAAGTCCATTGTTTCGGTCAGGAGCAGATGGGAAGGGAGTGAATCATTCGATATATGCGAGGTGAGGAGGAATGTTGACAGTGGGTGGAAAGAGCAATTGTAAAGACTTTGGGGGCAAGGAGAATATAACTCGAACTTGACCCACACTGAAACCTAACGAGTCAGTGAGCAGCGAGTCCTTGAGTAACAATCAGACGGCCGGTACCGAATCACGCACCTTTGAGATCATTTGTAACCGAGTCTTCGCCAAGGCTTACGAAACATCATCCTTTCTCAACCCGTTCCACTCCCACCATGAAAAGACTGCAGAAGAACCCTTTGACCGAGGAATGTGTGTCGTGGAATCTGAACAGTTGACCTGAAGGATGCAGCAACAGGTGGTTCAGGGTTCTAGTGAGACAGTGGACGAGATCGAGGAAGTACCAGGTGACTTCGATACAGTCATTGATCCAAGCCTTCGGGATATGGACTCCACATCAGCCTTGAATAAACGCTGCAGCCATGATCACGTACCTGTTGAAGACCATGGCCCCATCTCAAATGCAGCATATATGCATCCACCTGGGCGCGGAAGTGTGTCAGTTTCAGCCCTTTCTCGACCTGGTCAACTATGTTTTGTGTCCATATATACAAAACTCTCGTCCTGTTCAATAAAAAATCAGTATATTTATAGTGAGATGAATGAACACGCACTACCATAAAGTTCGGTCATTTCGACCACGAATTTTGTTGAGTTGCACGAGCGTTGGTTCATTTGGTCCAGGGATGACCATAATCAGAAAGGCTTCTTTGGTAAGATAGCGGACACCACGAGGATTGTTGCAGCAGGTCATGTAGAGGGCTCGTACACACGTATGAATATATGACTTGTTCAGCTCCGAACTGGAGGCGATACATACAGTGCGGCTTGGAAGCTAGCACGGACGCCAATGGTTCGGGTGTAGCAAGTTGTACTAGTACTGTGAGATGTACAAGTTCTCTGACTTGCCCCCCCCAAATTCGCTTTGCCTCACACACTCTCCTGGAGTCACAAGAATACGATATAGCAATCCCACGCCGGCTCAGCTTAGGTTTGGATATGACACCGACGTATGCACCCCACCGAAAGCCAGTAAACTTGATATCAACGTAGCAACTGCACAGGACTCCAGGAGACGTCGCAGACCACTGGAACGCTCAGGAGCCACCGAGAAGCATCCTTCCTCCCAATTCCACAGCACCAGAGCAGACTGGGCAATACTCAGCGAGAGCGGAGGGTACCAATGCGGTAATGCTGCCGCTAGTAGACCGGTGGTAAGTCCAGGATGTCAGCATGCATGGGGCGCAATGATCTGATTCTTGACCTACAGCAACCACGAAATGGTTCTTGGAACGTCATCGACCAGATTTTCCACGAGCCGAAGAGTCTATCGTCCTGGGGGATTCTCAATTACTCAAGGGTTAATGACCAAACAATCAGTCGCTTCGTCAACACTTTGCTCAACGCATGCAAAAAACTTGGTGCCATCAGTGTTTCTATCTTATGCGTATCTCAAACTAATCTTGTCTATCTTAGGAATGAGTAAATGAGATGTCGAATTTCATTTCTAGCTACTGATCGTTGTCTGGCAGATATATCCCCACCTGCAGCAAGTCAATCATGTGCTGGCGCGTCGTCTGTGGTGAATGTAAGTGCTATGTCGATTCGTCCACCAACGCGTGCTTATTTTATGTTTGGTACGATTTCCGAAGGAGAATACGCGCTCACGGGACAAGAGGAGATTGAGGATATCCCGAGGTCATAAACGCACGCCCATAGACACGTTTAGTCTGCACAACCACTTTACTCGGTCCTCGGCCACACATCAGAGGCTTGGAAGATGGTGAATGTTAATTACGAGAAACAAAACTACAGGAACTAAATGGACACAAGTGTAGACTGTGGGCAATGCGAACAAAACTAAAGAATGAAGTCTTAACAATCAGAGTTGTGTGCACCTACTTGTGCGGCCGTTTCGCCTTCTTCATGAAGGAAGTCCAGCTTCCTTTCTCTGTTCGACCATAATCAATGTAGCGTTGGCGAAGCGATGTGTTGGGCTTGAAGTCCCACACCTTGCGGTTGTCATAAAACGTTGATGCCTTGAATGGTACACCAAAGTGGCCGACAAATGCATCTGCCACACTGTGTCGTCCATCAACCGCCCTTTGACAAGCATTGAAACCACGAGAAATGTCAACCACATAAAAGTCAACGGGCCAGATTGCAACTTTTTCGACGACAATGGCATCATGGCTTGATGATCCGCGTGAAAGAAGACTTCCCGAATCCTCCTTCTTCACGATCGGTGTTGAGTGCATTGACGAGATAGATGATGAGAGCGAATGAGAGTCGGAGGCATCAGAAAGATCAAATGAGTCGGCAAAAGGGCGTTGTTTGCGGCATGGTAAAACACGGCGGGGAGCCTGAGGAAGTGGAGAATGGTGCCGCTTGGTTGTGTGGACAGATTTTGTCGTGTCATCCCCATCACTATCTGTCAATGACAAGATAGATGAAAAGCGCCGCTTGATTGGTGGTTTGAATGAGCGCCGCTTGATTGGTTGAGCTGGCGAGTCATTAGGCACTTCATGCTCATTGTCTGATGCGACTGGCGACAGTGAGGGCATACCAGAGCGAGGTTTGCGAGTATGTGGCACAGGATTGGTAGGAGGTAGAGATGGTGTACGTGAGCTCCGTGCAAGAGATGCAGCACGCACATACTTCCGTTCGCTCGTCAGGTCTGTCATGAGGTTAGCGCTTACTGGGCGTGTCAGTCTGTGAAGGTGCCGGTCAAAGTCTACACACTCCCTGACACGTGCATCCCTCACAAAGAGGATGCCAGCATCGCGCTCATGCAGAGTGACCATGTGGCCCACATCAAACTGTGTCCATGTGTCGAGGGCACGGTTGTACCGCTGGATAGGAGCAATCCTTGCAGGAGCAGGAATATCAGGGACCTCAGAGGTCATGCATAATTTTTGGAGGACCGAGAGTGTGAAGTAGAAGTTGGGTAGTTTGAAGCCGTCTTGAAATTCGTAAATTATGGGCTCAACACCATTCTGAGTCCATGCGTACACCACAACAGTGTTCTTCTCCCGAGCCGCAGCCTGGAGACGTTCAAGTTCACATTGGCGCCTTTCTTCATTCATTTCCTCTTCACGAGCATTTTGCTGCGTAAAGATGGCAGGCATCTGCGTTGCATAGCGTGGTGCTGCTCAGGCTTTGGGTTGTGATGGGCCAGCAACCATGCGTGAAGGAAGCTGCACAGGTTCACTAGCATCTGGAAGCTCAACAGCGCGACCCTTGCCCTTCTGGACTTGTGCAGGAGGCTCAGGAACTTCCGATAAAGAGGCCAAGGGTGGGGACAGACGGACGTCCAAGTCAGAGGGTGCAGCATCAAGAATCAATGCTGGCTGCGAAGGTGGGGGTGGAGGCATAGGTGGACATGCTTGAGGCTGATGAGGTGTTCGAAGCGCCAATGATAGATCCAACACAACAGCGGAGGTATGTCCTTTGACGGAACAACCACCCAACAGGCTGCAATGTGTTCGGCATGCAGCGTTCTCACAATGTGCATGGGGGCGCTTCTTGCAGACCAGGGCAGCACACATAAGGAGCAATGTGGCATTGCTCAAGGCAGCAGGCTGGACGACAGCGGTTGGGACTAGCTGAGCTGGCTGGACGATAGTGGTTGGGGCTAATTGAGCTGCGGCCAAAGTGGGGGAGCTGGAGGGACTGGTTGAGCCCCGTGCCCAGCGAAAGAAATTGCATGGCACTTGCTGCTCGCCAGCAAATTTCTTGCACTTGAGTGATTGGAGTCAGTTGAAATTCAGCAGCGAACGAGTCTGGGAAAGATAGCACTTACCACTGCCACCCAACGGCCCTCATTTCCATTCTCGTTTGACTTGCACCGTCGCCAAGGAACCTCCTCTTTGCAGTTGGTGCATGAGTGGATGAAATCAGGTTGGGGTTGAGCCAGTCGAGCATCGAGGACAGCCTGCCATGATGGTGCACCCCGCGAGGTGGATGGGGTATTCATGGTTGTCAAGAAACCTGGTGATCGGAGGATATCAGCCATATTCATCTGGCGGGCACAAAAATAAACTTACCAACGTTATCTAGTAGCTTGAGGATCGCATAAACATTGAGAAATGAATGACATGCTGTGGAATGTAGTAGTTAGTACTCAGGAAATACAGGTCGTATTAGAAACTTACAGGTAGCATAGAGATTGAGAGAACACATACCGGGCGGACGTGCAAAGGCGTGCTGGCGGCAGTGGTTGGTTGAAAGCAAGAGATAAAGCATAAAGATAACCAATGGCGCATCATGTCGTGAACCGGACGGATCCGCACTCGGGCGGACCCAGCCGGACGGACCCGGAAAATTCCATTTCCCGGATGTCCTCGCCGGCTTTGGCTTTTCAGTACCTCAGGCCAGGCCAAAGCCGTGGTCAGGCCATGATCTTTGGCCTGGCTTGGCCTGGCCTATTCTGGCCTGGCCTGGCCCACGGCCTGAAGCCGGGCCATGCACATCACTAATTCTGTCCTTATTGTTTGGACCAGGGAATGGCTACGAGAAACTCAACCTTATGCATAGGATGGCGGGAAGAGCCATGTTCCTCGGCGGATGCATTCATGGGTCCCTGTGGATTCGCAATCATCTGCAGTATGGACTTGCAATTCTTGGTCCGCAGAAAGAGACTTCGGGAGTGGCTTCGCTGGCCCTCCTCTCCATCATCGTCCTTACGTCTTTGAGGACATTCAGGAGACTGTTTAAGTTATGGGTGTTGCTCCGTCATCCAGTAAGTTTTGTTACCTCGCGTCGCATCACAGCTAACCTTCTCTGAAGTGTTTTGACATACATGGCATTCTTTGTCACCATATACTACTATACGTTGTACGCATTGCTGTGGATATTCCCTCCCTTTGCATTTTACGGCGCAGATGTTTTATTGCGCCTATTCCGCTATCAAATAAAGGATGCCACCCTCACTGCGCAGGACACTCACATGACTTTGGTACAGTATTCTAATGTTGTTCGATGCACTGTTGACTTCATCTATCATAGATCCGCGTTCATAATTGCGACGATGGCTGGCTCGCTGGCCAGCATGTCAGATTGCGCGTTTTCTTCTCCAACAAAGTTTTTGAATCCCATTCCTTTACTATCCTCTCAGCACCACCGTCTCATTCTTGCCTCTCCTTACCTGGGTTCCTTCTCGCGGCACGAAGCGATGGAGACTGAACGCGGGCATTGAATAACTACACCCGACAGCAACAAGAACGTTTGCAAATCAATGAGAAGTCTTAGGGCGACTCGGGTGCTTTTGTTCAAGTCATACTGGATGGTCCTTTTGGGGGGTCAGGTGTCGATCTGGGTCTGTACGAAAGCGTGTTTCTTGTAGCCGGCGGGTCTGGGGTCACACTCACTCTTGGTCTGCTGGACGACATCATCGGCAGGTGTGTCAAACTAGGCCGCAGTCAGGAGGAACGAACGAGGAGAATCGAGTCCACCTGGTACATTCTCGGTATTTCATTTTTGACTACTGGCATCACATCATTCTGATCTATTTGTACAGGTCAGATAGAATGGCTTGCTCCGATGCTGATAGATATTGCTACGGCAGCGTCGAATAGCACCATAGACCTGCACATCTCTATTTTCGTGGCGTGCCTTTGCAATCCGGAAGCGGTGCCTGATATCCCTAACTCCATCGTCACACTCTCGCGTCCGTCTATTCATAATATTCTCAAGGACCTCATCAGTCTTCCGCCATCGTCTGAAAAGGAAGATCTGATCGAAACTCGATGTCAGAAATCGCCTAGCTTGGGTGGGGGAGTCGCGGTCTGCGCTAGCGGCCCAGAGAGCTTGACGAGAGACGCGCAGAATGCAGTCCCGAGATTGAGTTTGACAATGGGTATGGATATGGGCGGGATTGCTCTACATACGGAGCAGTTTACTTTGTGACCTGTCAAAATTCAACTCAAACCCGCCAGGCGCATTGGAAGTTCTCAAAGTCATCCGTAAAACCTGAGTCTGTTTTTGGTTTCGAGTTTCAATTTATCGTTTGACTAGGTCGTTGCCAACTCAAATCGTGCAGCGACCAGCACGGGCCCCTATTTTCGTCGAGCCCAGCAATATAGACTGCGAGGCGATCATCAAAGACAGCGACAGCGATTTTGATGAACTGAGCTTCGCTGCAAGCGGCTCTAAATTTCAAAATTTTCTCAACCAGGACTGAAGCTCACCAAGCTTGCACATGTCTGGTTGATCACAACTTGACCACTACATTGCGATTACCATAGCAGCAGCATACCTTTGCATTTTGACAAGAATTCAACATCTCTCCAAATCCACCCAGGCAAACTGGTTACCGGTCCACGAACTTTCACTCATATTTCTGTTTCTCTGAGAAATTATGATGTGTGCGCAAACAGGGACGACGAATAGGCTCTGTCGACTCATTCATGTGGTATGACTACCCCAACTTGAACAGGTTTGTCTCGCGAGGCCGTTTTGTGCAAAACAATAACATCAATCTTGATCGTAGGGCACACCAGGCCTTCCAACGTGATGTTGAAATACCCATCATTCCCATTCATCGTTGAACGGAAATTGGGAGGAGAGGGCTTACCCGGCTGCTAGACGACGGGCCTTCGAAACGTCGTGACTCAAGTCAAGGGGACTGGGTCAACTACGAGGTAAGTACATAATTTACTCCACCGACTCGACCACATCGACTAATTTGAATCAGTTCGTCGACAGGGAGATAACGACGCACTATCTTGGAATCGTGAGGTCGCATACACAACAGAACGTTCTTTGCTCCAACAGTATCCATCAGATCAGACATCAATCAAAAGAAGATTATGGTCCTCTTCGCTACCACTGACCATTGTCCCTCGGATATATCTACTTCACACAAACGAGAACCCGTTAGCTTCATTCAGATAAAATTTAAATCCATAGATCACCAAGCCATCGTTCAGAGAACGTAGCGGAATCCTTTTTCTTCGATCCCTTGCTCCTGCTCTTCTCTCTCCAGCTTCTTGTTCAATGTCTTCAGATGCTGTCTGAGAATCAAAGTCATCGTAATCGCGGTAACGTTACAGGCGATCACAATGGTATAAGAGTATCGATAGGTAGGACCCCAATTAGTTGGCCAGGCGTACCTGCCATCTATTTCGTCAATGAAATTTTAATAATCGATTAAACTACTCACGACCCTGAGATGCTGCCTAGTTGCTGAACTGCATTGATAAGCGAAAAACATACTGCGCGCTTTGACGGCGGTCGCGCAAATATGTTACTCTCCCATGTGGTCATCAAGACACTTGCTGAATTGGACTGCGCCATGAGGAAGCTGTTGAGGGGGCCACTATCAGCGAGATGTCCGAAATTAAGATTATGTGCATACAGAGAGAAGTATCGGGCTGCAGTGTTCATGGTACATATCGAAATAAGAGACCCAATTATGCCAATGAGGTTCGAAATGCTCATGTGCAAGAACCTTTCTTGTGTTTTATCAGAGTGTCTGAGGAGGTCTTCAGACCAGTTCCTAGATTGTTCGATATCCCACCTTACCTGGTCCACACGAATGTGAAAATGGCAGCATATATCCAAGGAGGCGCAACGAGGAGCAGCGATGCCGTTGGGTTGTAGCCAAGTGTTGCAGTCAGAGTAGGGAAATAGCCAGTGAAGGATAACGCTATAACCTGAGCAATCAATAGTGTTGCGATCCACCACACCTTCCAGTCGGCGATGGCGAGGTAAAAGCCGTAACCGAAGCCGCCGTTCTCAGTTTCTAACTGGTCTCCGACACCAGCATCCTCCTCCATACGCTTCAGTGCAAGCCGGCGCTCGTCATCAGTAAGCCACTTTGTTGTCATTGGAAAGTCCGGCAAAACAAAGGCAGCCATTATCGCAACGGTGACAGTCAGACTTCCTTCGATATAGAAAAGCCACCTGATAAATGAAATTCAACAGAGTCCTTTGACAAATCAACTGGATTGAATTACCTCCATGCGGCTTGCCCACGGACGCCATCCATGTTAGCAAGAATACCTGATGCGATGAGAGCTCCGAAGGCGTTACTGATCATGTTTCCGCTGTAATGGTGCCGTCAATGAATAGATATATCCACCAGCATGGTAGTACCCTTACCAATATAGGATGGCTAATCTGGAACCTATCTCTGTTCTCTTGTACCTGTACATTGAATTTCAGAACTTCGGCTGAATACTCGACGATTAACGAACCACTTGGATATCAAGAACACGGCGCCGGGGAGAAAAGCTGCTTCTATGAAGCCAAGAAAGAATCGCGTTAGGAGCGCTCCAACGAAACTATTATGAGGAGTATGGTCGGTCATCTGTCAGACATCAATGATCGGTCATACTTTGTAGTAATTCCAGTCAGCGCCGATATGACTCCCCAAATTACCATACAAGCAGGCAGATAAAGCGACGGCTTTCCGATGTAATTGAGAAACATATTGGAGGGGACCTGCATAATAATATATCCGACATAGAGGATAGACAACAACGTCGCATATTGTGTACCCTCGAGATGGAGGTCGGCGGTGAGCTGTGTGCGTGCCGCACTTAATCTGTTGTAAATGATGCATCAGCGATTCATGACAAGGGCATACCTAGCGTTGTTTCGATCGATCTAGTACAAGAATGAGATATATATCAGGCGCCTTGACGCGAGGTTACTCACAAAATTGAGGATAAAGATGAGGACCAGCATTGACATGTGCATGTCGAGTTTCAATAACAACCTGCGCTCTAGCTTGTTTCGTGCCTCTATACCACCAAATTCTACGTCGACATCGAGTTCTTTGCACTCAACATGCTCCTTCGAGGGCGAGATCGGTGCAGTGTCAGAAGAGTCAGGCGCCATAATGGGGTGATAATAGTGGGGTCTGAGGCCTGAGGGATGACCTCAACGGTCTGATGTGCCTTATAGATTGTGACACACAAGCTAATTTCATATCGATTAGTCTGTTGGTACCACAAAAAAGGGCTGATCGGCGCCTCCAATGGGGGTGCATGTGGAGTACCGGACTGTCGTCATGAGTGATAGTAGGAAGTTGGTAGGAGGCTCGATTAGTTTGTTGGTACCGCCTTGTGGAGTGCCGGACTGTCGTCATGAGTGATAGTAGTAGGAAACCTGGACAAATAACAGCAATGTTCCGCCCACACGGTCCGATTGGATTCCGTCTCGTAGAATGACAGTATACACAACAACCAATCATTCCGTTCTATTCAATGGTAGCTCAGGCTGGGAGTTAGGTTAGTCAGTCAAATCCTGCGGCAGCCAAGTTGTCGAACTTGTCTGAATTGTTCAATTGATCCGACTCGGGTGCGGAACAGCACCGTGACATGAGGCTCTGGGATAGCATTCTTTTGATTCGACTTAGTACCTGACAAGCGTATGCATAGTATATACAAGTGCCTACTCACCGCTGTATATCTGTGGCTGAGAGTTGAGATCACAATTTTGTCCGATGGAAGACCTATCGATGTCGTAGGTCGGAGGATCCCTAGTATAAGTAACTGGTAAGCTTGACTGGCCCAAATTCCACTATCCAATCACTCAAGCAGAAGACAAGGCTGCAAACGAGTTGAGTACACAAGAGCGTTGGTGAACATTCTAGTCGACAACTATGATACAATGTACAGAGTATACGAAAACGAGATAGGTTATAGCTAGAGTGCAAGAATATATCGAGCTCATTTTTTACAACAGTAAGAAAGAAGATCGCAAATCAACAACTTGTGAATAGGTGCCAGACGACAGCAATACGATGTAGAACTACACACCAATATGAACGAAAACCATCCTCTGCTCCAGCGGCACTGTCGTCTTCACAGCATGCGTGGCACGGTTCAGTGCCCAGGCCGCCTTCGTACAGTCCATCACACCTCCATCCTTCAAATCTGGGAACATCTTCTCGTAGAAAGCTTTGACGACGTGTTTTGCGACAGAGTCATCGACCTGCCACAGCGTCCCAATGACGCTCTTGAACCCCGAAAACTGAAGACCAGCTGCAAGGTGAATCACTTCGTCGGGAGTCTCCTCATCCCCGACGGCGGTATGACACGCTGATAAGAACGCGAACTCGGCGTGAGGAACATCTCTCTCCATGATATCGAGCAGCGTCAGATCTTCGTCTTTCATGACGAAATGCGAATTGTAAGGCTGCTTTGGGTCCTGCTTGCCATGACAAGCTAGGTGTACCCAGGTGTTCTCTTGCAAAGCTTCGAGCGCACCTGCTCGTGTGGCTGCGTCTCCAGACATAGTAGTGTGTTTGGCCGTCGCAGGAACGAGCTTATGTACAAGCTCGAGCTCACTGTCGACGGCCATGAGCGCCCTGCCTTTCCCTGCACCCGGTTGACCCTGTCCAATTGTCACGAAGGATGGAGTGACGCGCTTCTTCATCGTCTGTCTGGATCTGACCAGAACCGAAAGTGTGGGCGTGTAAGAGCAGATGTAGAGATCCTCCAGGCATTGCTCCCTAGAGCCATCTGAGTTTGTTCGAAAAGGGTGAGCTGCGTGGAGAGGAATAGAAGTGAAGGCTGCAGTTGGACACAGCCAGATTCGACAGTATTTTAGTTTTAGATTATGCTGGAGGACGTTGACGATGGGTAGCATGAGCTCGTCCCATACTGTCCGCAAGAGGACTATTAGATCGTTTCGCGGCACTTTGGGGCCCAGGGTAGATGCGTGCCGTATTGCCCTGCCAACGCGGTCCTTGAGATTGGTCAGATCAGCCAGAGTGACAGATGGCAAGGGAACATGATGGGGGTCTCCTGATGTCGGGACGATGATGGCACTACATGAGTATTGACTCGCAATGAGGATGATGACCGGGCCCTGGCGGGCTGCCGCTTGCAGGTCTGCATACAGAGGTGGGAGCAGGAACCGCGAAAACACCGGAAGATCACGTATTTCAGCAACCGCAGCTTCCCATTGCCTTGTAAGTTTCCTGTACTCCATTGCTGCCCGATCAGCAGCAGCCCTGTCGGTGATTGTTGCAGAACTCTGGGCCGCACTCGAAACGAGCTTGCTCAGCTCCAAATAATTGTGCGCCAGTGCCGGATTCGCTGACTCAAGGGATTCAACCGGAGTTCTGAGTCGGGAGGCCAGCGACCATTGCTGGCCACGGCCCTGCTCCACAAGTTCAACTGCATGTGGAAGATTGTCACAGCGGATGGCACATGATGCTGCATCTGCTGGGAGCGTTCTGGCGACATGAAAGGCAGCAGCAGCTTCGCGCCGTGAAGTTGCCGAAGACCGTGTTGCCAAATGAGCATCCAGAAGCTCAAAAAATGTTGAGTAGGCTTCCAGCGCAGATCCATGACCATGCTGCTCCGCTGCAACGGTCCAATTAAATGAGCGAACGATCCGTTCTGGCAAGCCTTGAGTAGAATGTCTTGATGCGAGTCTGGAATTCTCCACTGCAAGAGACAAATCAGCAGGGTCGTGTAGAATCCGGTAACGGGACAAATAGGCCTCCTGCAGCCGCATGTAGCTGAAAAACCTGTCCGGGTGCAGTGAAGACAGAGCCGCCAGTGATTCTTGGCAAAGAGCAATGGCCTCCTCAACATCTTCGTTCTTCTGAGTTTCTGTGAAACGAGAGCAGAGCGCCGAGCTCAAATTGAAAAGAGTTACATGGCGCCTTGGATGGTCAAGCCGCTTTAACCGAAGGGATTCACGATACCGATCAATGGCCTCGTTAGGATCCTCTCTGACTTGCGATTTGTCATATCTGTTTTGGAGCGCGTGGGCAAGGTTGTGAAGCGTGATGGTACGACCAGAATGCCCAGGTGGGCGCAACATCAGGGCCTCGCGATAGAGGCTGATAGCTCTGGTGATGTCTTCGATATCGCTGCGTTTGTTGAAACGGTAGGCGAGGGCGCCCCCTAGGTTGTCCAATGAGAAATCCCGATATTCGTGCCCAACAGGGCGCAGGTGCAGCGCTGCTTCATACAAAGAGATGGCCTCATCGAGATCATTAGTATTGCCTTGGTGTGTAAAGCGGGACACGAGTGAAAAGGCCAAGTTGTTCAGGTAGCCATCACGGTCAGCATCTCCCTCGGGACACAGAGACACGGCTTCACGACGGAGCTGTATGCTCGTGTCAAGATCATCGATGCTGCCGTGCTGATCAAACCGTGTTCTAACTGCTCGTGCAAGCTCGTCGAGGGTTCTGGGACGAAGTCGATGGCCCAGAGGACAGAGCTCGAGGACGACTCTTCGAAGGTGGATGCCTTCATCGGATGCGTCTGTTGGAAGATTGTTGCATCCGACGATCACATCATCAATACCATTTTCGCCTGCCGCGATGCTACGAAGGTAAGTGCCCTCTGGACAGAGAGGCAGTAGCTCATGATACAGTTGGGCGGCTTCGCAGATGTCTGCAGCAGTACTTTTCCTGATGTGGCGCCAAGCCAGCGCTTCGGTGAGATTATATAGGGATAAGGGATGATCGGGATGGTGCTGCGGACGCAATGCAAGGGCGTCGCGGAACAGGGAAGTGGTAGTATCAATGTCTTGAACATCATTTCGGATGTAGCCTTGAAGGCGGGCCCACGCGAGGTTGGTGAGAGCTGTTGCGCGGTCTGGATGGCCGACCGGACACTGGTTCAGAACCAAATGAAAATGCTCTATAGCATCGTTCAAGTCAGAGATATTCTCGCTTTTCATGTATGAGGCAAGCTGTGCGTGGTCCGCATCTGCGTCTCGAGCAATCTCGCAGTCTACGAGGGCCTATAGTTGGCATTCTGTCAGCAAAACTAACAGGACGGAGTCCGCGGTCGCTCACATCAAACAGTGCGCCATTTTGATTGTCCCAAGCATGTAGAACAGCAACCTTCAGTGTGATGAAAGGTTGAACACCGCGCACGGCTGGGAAGGAAAGATCTACGGGATGTTAGCATATGTGCATGAATGAGAAGCCAATCACTCACCAAATGGGTGATCTCCATGATCGAGTAGCTCATCCCACGACATTTGAAGTTTCCCGATGACCTCTCCACTGCCTAGCATTCGACCAAGCTCATAGGACGCCCTGATCTCTATTGACAATGCAGGCGAGGCATTTGATGGTCTATAAACCGACGATCAGTTCTCGCATCACGTCAGAAGATCTCCATGGACTTCACAGAGTTAGAGTATCCCCCCACGCTACAGATTCATTAGATGATAACACACTGATGGCCGATTTCCAGCGTCTCCTCGAGTCGACATTGATGGACACGTAGATGCCAGCGGGAATGCGCCCGGACGGGACTTGAAGATTCTTTCCGCTGATGACTGTAGATAGATCACAAAACAGATACGGAGATGATATGGAGAGACTCGCCTTCAAGTCTGATATATCGGCTTTCTGAGCTACCGGACATGATGTTGCGACGCAGCAAAATGATGAGGATCGAGGATGGGTAGAGTGGTGGACGTGATGAATGGGAAGGGGAGATGGGGGTAAAGATATGGGGACTGCAGATAGAATTCGGCTGAGTGGGAGATTGAGGCCTAGGGTTCAGGTCACGCTGCACGTGTATTTCCATATTGTCGGTGGATGTTCGGCACGATAGACGCTGGTGTGATCGCACAAGCGCCGGCAATGGAGATCACCGACCAGGATTAGCAGAAGAATCTGTGCTAATGTAGAGAATGGCATGAACAGTTTGCGGCGAAAGTGGTCTGCCAACGTTGAAAGGGACGTGCGAGCCTCAGAGTGATTGTTGCTCCTGGACTTGTATCGTACTACTCAGTTAGCACGCAAAGGCAAAATGTAGAATTGAGTATATTTTGTGAGGTAATAACAAAGGCAAAAAAAATGTCTATATCGCTGAAAACGGCGCGAAAAGAAAAGACGGATGATTACATACAACTGCTCCAATTGAGCTGACAGTGCCATGGGGGGAGGATGATCTTGCCTGCAGCGACTTGCGAGGATAAGAAAGAATAAGGCAAGAATGCAACCAATTGTATTCTCGTTCGGCGAAGGATGATTGACGAACGAAATATTGAGGAAGCTGTAACTGCTACCGGATTCACTCACCGCCGAGAGATAAGAAACTGAACCCTGCGGAAAAGGAATATCCATTATAGGTGGCACTGCATGGATAGGTTGGCAGGTCCATAGTGTAGGGACGCCTTGAAGGTGACAGGACCATATTTTGGCCAAGGACATGTAGTGCGGCTTGAGGCTGCAGAATGGCAGAGGTTACAGGAGCGGACCATTGCAGTAAACGTCTGAATGTGGAGCTTCGACGAGAGGGAGGGGTTGTATTTGAGGCAAGGGTGGTGTCGATTGAACAAAGTGCAGAGTGACTGTCGAGTCAATGGTGAAAGAAACAGCGTGAAGAGGGAATCGCCAGATATGAGGCGCATCTCGTAGGAGATGGACGTGGACTGTAATGATGGACAGCTACTTTACTAGTAAGCGTAAATCCTCGTGCACTACGTTGCCCTTGAACTGCATCAAGTACGAAGAGATGGATTATGATCTATATTCGGACTCCATAGAGAGAAGCGTAAGATGGACGTGCAGAGGCCCAAGGCATTCGAACTTGCGACGTGCGTGTCGAGACCGTGTTCCATCGAATTGCAACGTGCCGGCGGCATCCCGTTCTCACGGTGTTTCTTAGCAATATTTTCCTCCAGTTCCAATTTGCATATGGTCTTTCAGAAATTCAGACCGGCTTCTGTTGATGATGGCAATCATTCTATATAGCATTCCACTGTACCCTGCCATTACAGTCAATCTCCAAAGATTAAAAATTAACGACTTACTAATCATCATCAATCCGCAAGGTTTCGACTCCTGAAGCTCCCCAAGCTTGCACAATGCACACGTCTGGTTGATCACAACTTGACCAGTACATTGCGATTACCGTAGCAGCAGCATACCTTTGCATTTTGACAAGAATTCGACATCTCTCCAAATCCACCCAGGCAAACTGGTTACCATCATTCCTATTCATCGTTGAACGGAACTTGGGAGGGCTTACCCCTACCAGACGACAGGCCTTCAAACTGTCGTGACTCGAGCCAAGGGGACTGAGTCAACTACGAGGCAAGTACATAATTTGCTCCACCGACTAATTTGAATCAGTTCATCGACAGAGAGATGACGGCGCACTACCTTTGAATCCGCATCGGTCACATACATTACATCCTCCCGGGTTCAACAGAATGGCCTTTGCTCCAACGATATCCATCAGATCAGTCATCAGTCAAACGAAGACTATGGTCCTCTTCACCCCCACTGACCTTTGGATATCTCCACTTCACACAGACGAGAACGCGTTAGCTTCCTTCAGATATCATCACGCGCATATTGAAGTCGGCCTATTTCAAGAAGCGTGCATCCAAAACATCAAAAGAGATTGAGTGGAAATGTGCGCGTTCAGAGGACTGATGGCGTTTCAAGGATTGATAATGTTTCAAACTTAAAGGCAAGCTTCAAGCAAAGGACCAGTGCTAGCTGTGTTTTGCGGTCAAATAGGGTAACGCTCGTGGTTCTCATAAAAATGATTGAATGCTTCTGGCACCAACTCTGATTTTCCATCAAGTGGCGCATCACCTGCCAGTACAACCTGTGACCTGGTTGGCCTACGAGCGCAGTTGACGCTGGGAGCGGCGACGATTGAGCGGACGACAATTAGCATTCGAGTATAGTCAGTCAATTCATCTTAAATTCGAATAGGTTTGTCGACAGAGATGGTATATTCGACTGATACATGACCCTAGATTGTGCCCTTAGTATACATCAAGGTGCGCGACAGGTAGGTTTCAATGGCATAATGATGGACAATCTCTCGTAAACACTCATGACCACAACTACATTTCACAGACGTCAGCCCGCAGTTTCCAATCCTGATATATCAAGTGAGATGGTCAACTTCGTGAGCCAGACAGACAGAAATACACTCACAGACTCAATTGTTGGTCGGGTGAACACCACCATCGTCTCCTCGTCGAGTTTGATGTCCCAAAGAGGAGCATCCAAAAATTTGTCATGAGCCACCTCCACGAAAGGGAGGTACGTCGACACCTGCATGTCTGATGGAAGACCTACCGCTGTCGTAGGTTCGCGAATCACCTTTCCGATACCACGCGCCACAACCGAGGGATTGAAGTCAGTCATGTATAACCGGAACGCTGAATCACTTCGATTCGCGACAGGACCAGCCCATACAACACGGGATCCTCCCACTCCAAAAAAGCACCGCCTTCGCATGCCGAACCTTTCATCAGGGAGACGAGAGTTTTGTGGACCCCACGATGACCATTTGACTGACCGTCCATCTTCTGACGTCGCGTCAAACCATGTCGGAGGAACGTCCATGAAAAATATGCGAGCAGATACGATATAAATCGACGAAGGATCGGCCCATGTCACTGATATGACTCGATCTGCAGGGTTTGTTGCCCAGATCCAGTGGTTGACTGGTACTGCGAGGTCTGCACAGCTTGTGGCACTATGAAAGATTGATGGGTGATCGAATACGCCCAACTTGCCATGGACGGGCATCATGAATCTTGCATGAAGCCGCGGCGCCTTTGACGGATCCTCAGTGTCGTAGAGGTGTATATGACCATCTGTCGAAAGAGCTATAAGTTTCTCCTTCACAAGAAAACGTATGTCCAGCAACTCAGTTCCATCGCCGATAACACATAAGTCCTATTAAATGTCCAGATTGAACCAGCAGCGAAAGACAGAAAAAGACACCCACATCAGCTTGACCAGGTCGTTGCCAACTCGAGACGTGCAGCGACCAGCACGGGCCCCTATTTTCGTCGAGCCCGGCAATATAGACTGCGAGACGATCATCGAAAACAGCAACGGCGATTTTGATGAACTGAGCTTCGCTGCAAGCAGCTCTACCACCCACCACACAAGATCCATGAGACAAAGGATGCTCCTCCCCCGTTGATATCGAACGGAAGGATATTCGGTACTTGAAGCCATCAGAGTCCACATCGATCGGAAACGTTACGATGACCTCGATATCTTGAGACTCGTCCATGTACCTGTACGTATGAGGAACCGAATTGTGATTCATCACGACTTTGGTGGTACACGTGCTGTTGGTCTTGATATCCACAGCGTTGGACGCAGCATCGACGTGCACCGACAGCGTACAGGAGATGATGTTTCGATGAATGACCGAGTTTAAGTCGACCAAGGTTTTGGCGCGAAACGCATTCGTAGTAATGGGCCTGAAATTGTTCCATGCGTTTGCTTTTTTTCTGAGGATGCTCAAGCAGTCTGCTAGAGAGGCTGTAGGCGACCGTGGATGTACTTCGATCAGCCGTTGAGCACCGAGTTCGATGATGTACTGTAGCTCAACAGAGCATTTGACTGTGTTGTATAGTGTCAGGCATGTCTGTAAAGGGCGGATCAGTACATTGGATCAAAGGGTGGGGATGAATCAATGACTCACCGAAGCGCATCGTATAATTTCATTATATGAGAGAAACCCGAGGATATGGCATTGTATTTCATCGGGCATGCCTTCGAGAGTGGGTGTTCCGATCCGAGAGTGCATTTGTACACGACAAACAGCATCCTCTGTATCTATAATCGAGGACAGAGGAGTGTCGGTGTTTGAGAAGTGATGAGTTGGGGTAGGAAGGGGTGTAGGAGAGACCGATAGCACGGTCCCCCTGCACGGACGACTGTGAACACCAAACTCCAATCGAGCCTAGCGAGGATGAGAAATTTGTGATAGCCAAGAGTTCAATTACTTGCCTTTTTTCTATCACGTAGCTTTTCTGCGCAACTCAACGATGAGTTGACAATACTCTTGATGAAGTTACGGAGCATGGTAAAATGATAAATGGATGAAATGTGGATCTTCACTTGGCTTTTTGAGTGACAGTAGTTGTGAAAATAGTCGAGAAGAGTATAATAAAACATGACTGCTAGCGGATATGCAAGGTAGCGACATGGATGAGCGGAAGTTTCAGAAGTACCGAAGATGACATCATCTCTTCTGGGCACAGCCACATTCAATTAACTTTAAACTTAAAGTCTTCAGCACTTCCGCTTCAGTAAGAACGATGGGTATAGAACGTCAACAATGCATCTATCTACATCATTGAGTAGGGATAAGCGGTGCCAAAACAGACATCGTTGTAAGGTAACATGCCGATAACCGTCCGAGTAAGAGTAATCCGAGAAGTGCCAACAAGCTCATAGATAAATGGTGAGCAGAACCGATATAAGCATGTAATCGTTAAAACCTAAGCCGCAGCTTCTTCGTCAGCTTCTTCTTCTTCATCGGCTGCTTGTTCTAAATCATGACCAGTTGGGACTTCCTTGTTCAGCCAGATACCTGGGTGAAAGAAATTGAGACTGTAGATAGCGAGAGTGACCATGGCTCCATCGAGCCAATCTATCGATAATAAAGTATATTATAAACTTATTCGTGGCGAGAACGGATGATAACGTACCGAAGTAGTGTTGAGTGGTGATCACTGGCCCGAACCACCCACCGGCGAGCTCTACAGTACGGTAAATAGAACTAAGGATGAATTGAGTATATCAATGACCCTGATAAGACGTCTTGGGCACTAACCGAATGAAGATGCAGAGAGTGCAGAATGCCATGGCACAGATCAGAACTCGCAAGTTCTTGCTCACAGCACTTTGACCTTTCTCCAATACGCGGGGCTGTTCAACGTGACGGAAGGGCGAATTTGATTTCAAACGCAAGAAAAATTCGGATGCCAAAGTGACGTAGACCACGATAGCAACTAGAGAGCAAAGGTAAGGATTGTGAGTGAGAGAATTGAGACCCTTGTCACGCACAGAGCTGAGCCGCAATTCCTCCCAGCATGATGTTCGCGCCCTATCTCTATGATGAGATTGTTACACGAAATAATGGATGATGTACATACCATCGCAGCACTTGAATCCTGGCTAACGGCGTGCGCGGCGGATGCGCCTCCAAAAGCTTGTACAATCAAACAGACAACATCCTAGGAGTTGGGAAGATATGAATAACGAACACAGCTTGAATGTATGGTACTAACGAAGCAACAGAAAATGATGGTATCTGCACTAGATCAGCAACCGAACTGCCAGGAATATCAGGGCAATGGCACTAACATAACTTGGGGGTTAGACGGCTGTACTGGGGTCCAACTTGGTTGATTATCTTGCCAAGGATGATAAAGTTGGCAGCGACAAGGGGAGTAGGTGCGATGATGGTGCCGACGAGCCTGCAGTGGAAACGGTTGAGCGGGCCTGCGAATAGGTACTTCTAATAGATGAACACGTACTGCATCTCATAAGGCGTCAAAAGCTTGGGACTGTGGCTAGACCATAACCTGGCGCTCCAACCGAGTATTTCGAGGACACCGGCAAAAGTCGCCGTTGGAAGCATCCACCAGAGTCTAAACTTGAGTGCCTGGCTGAAGTGGATGACTGAAAGCATCAAGTCATGATCGTGCACTGTCGATAGTAAAAAAAAACATACTAGTTGAAATGCTGTATAACACCAGGAACTAAGGGAGCGATTTGAGGTAGATGCGAGACGTCTGGACAAGACAACTCACGAGGATACATATCCACTGTGTAGGCACATAGGTGTACGGACCAACGGGATTTTTGTTGGCTACCAGACACTGAGTTGAAAGACGGTACAAAAAACATAGAGGGACTCACGAAGCTGACTAGCTTCAAACACAGAGGGAGACATTTTGAGAGGAAAAATGGCCTTTGGGTGAGAGGGATTGGAACGTGTGGCCCATCATGATATACGCAAGGCAAGGCATTTCTACTAACTGGAGTTGTGCCGCAGCGGCAGGATCGGGTATGAAATAGATGTGCCCGAGGCAGCTTCGGATAAGCTATCAAGATCAAGATTCACTTTAAAATACTACGCGTAATTACGATTCACAGCCTGACCGTCCATATTCGTCATGGTCTTCGAGTTCGCCGCAATCTCAAGTTCGTACTGGTAGTCGCAACTCCAGGTGAGCTTGAGGTGAGCCATACCAAACAATCTCAAGTCGAGGACCGGAGGTGCTATATTAGTGCAAAGTAAGTACGTACTCGACATCATCCCAATAGCTAAATTTGGAAAATCTTCCCAAGTGGTATCTGGTGACCGCCCTGGGCACTCTGTAATTCTTCTGGCAGAACTTCGAAGTGGCAGTCCGCATGGCACAGACATGCAGTGGGTTCTTTCATATAAGTAACCAGGTGGATTTCATACAGGAATTAATATTCCAACATCTTCCTTTGCCATCACACAAGCTGTACATGATGGCGAAAACGGGAACATTAAAGACTCGGATTCGGTGTCGGGCCCGACAGCCAATTGGGGACTAGCTAACATTTAATTGCCGTGAAACATATCGACGACTACTACTTCGGCTGATCAGCGCTAGCGCTAGCATGTGTCCACGTCAAAGAATAGACACGTTAACGTACATCAACAATATTAATAACAACTACTCTCCTCGTCTCAGCGCCTGAGCTCATTCCATTGCACTCCATCATCTTCTCGGCTCTGAAGGATACTGCTTTTTATATCACCTTGGAAGCTCAGAGTGTTCGATATGCCACTGATTTCAGTAAGTGTGGATGTATGGTGTCAGTAAATGACATTAGAGTTTAAAGGTACAGTCATAGGTCCAGGTTGTATCCAGCTCAGCCGGACATCAGGCGTAACAGATGATATATAAGTAAGTATACAGGTATCGCCCAATAGTAAGCAAGCAGAAAATACACGGAAAGTCAGCGCGTATCGATAGATATACGAATATATATCTCTTCCAACTGTGTCCTGGGTATCAATAAGTATCACAACAGTCGGTTCTGGTCTAGTGCTTCTAGCGCCGCGTTCGTCCTCACGTGAAGTGCGTTCTGCAATAAGAGCGTAAGTATCAGTCACATTCGTTCACCCCTATTTTCGTACCTCTAAACTGTATTTACCCTGAAAAAGTGACATATATCAGCAACACGATTAAACAACGAATCGTATCCGTACCTTTCGTCCCGCAGCATTCACCTCAAGCGGCTTTCCCGACAAAATAAGATCAAAATGCTTCCTCGCACCGTCCTTGTCGCCTGATCGCGCTAGCAGCCTACCATACTCGAAATCTATGATAAAAGAGTCGGCAATTTCTCACCGAATGACAGAACAAGACCGACTCACGTGCGTAATACACGATATAATGGTCCAACTCGATGTCTGGTCCGTGCTCAAAGACAGCGCGGAACGCGCGCTCCGAGTACGTGCGCGCATCCTCTGGTGAGACAGGGATCTTTTCATCAGGCTCAAGTTCAGCATCCGGGTCCTGTAACGAGAGGGATGTGTGTCAACAAGGATAGACTCAGAGCGAAGGGGAAGACCCCAAAGGCACAAACACCACAAAAAAGGTAAACGCACCGGATATGCAACAAATCGCCAACACACGCCCTCCAAGAAACGCGCAAGACAGACGTCATCCCAATACCCACTCCGCGACTCCAGCTTCTTGTCCTTGCCTTTCTTAGCCCCACTTGCCTTGGCACCGCCCTCATCCTCAGACGAAAGCGCTAACCCCAGCACTCCCAAAGCTTCACCAACAGCAGGAATCATCTCCCTCACAATAACCTCCCTGGGCGCATGCGCGATCGCATGGAATACATAAGCAAGCTCGAGGGCTGGGAGGAGAAGGGTGTCAGATTGGGCTAGATATTTACGGGCTTTGCGGGCGACAAATTTCTGTATGTTTGGTTAGCATTGAGTTATTTTTTGGTAAGGTGGAGAAGAGTTTTGAGGTGGATAGCGAGAAGAAAGGGAGGGGGAGACACCAAACAAGGACGTACCTCGATAGGAATGCTCTTCCCCGCGATTTTCTGCCTCAGCCCCTGGACGCGTTCCATAAGCTTCTTCGCTTCTGCGTGCTTGCCGAGCGTAGCTAGGCATGCTGCTTCGCCGTATGTATATGTCGCTTTGGACCACTAAGTGCACCGAGGTGGTGGGAAAAATTTGTAAACAAATGAACACAGACACACAAGAGGGGAAATAGAAACCCACAGTAGCCTCGCCTCCAAGTTTCCCCCACCACAATCTACTGTCCGCAACTCTGCACAAGACGAGCATCAGTATCGCGCACATACCCATCACCCCTGTACACAAAAACACGCACCTCCAGAGCCCTAGACAAGCAACCGCACTCTCCCACCACGAAATATGGTGTAAATTCCGATACTGTGATTGAGCTTGGGCAGCGCGTGCGTAGTAGGTGAGAGCTTTTGAGGGTTGGGAACGAACGAGGGCAAGGCGGCCTGCGCCAAAGAGGAAGAAGACGCCTATTTGGTGTTAGTGGGGATCGAAGAGGGGTTTGGAAGGAGAGAGAAAACACAACTACTCATCAGAACACACAACTTCCCAAAACAGAACACGCACCATTCGGATACCTCTTCAAATTCCACTCTAATATTCTCGCAGCCTTGCGCACATCGACGCCTTCAAACGTGAACGCCGAGAGGACGAGGTGGAAAATGAGTAGCGACATATCGCAGATTGCACGTCGGACGCCTTCTGCTTCTGTAGGCGAGCATATTAGTACTTCTTGCTCCCCAACTCCCAATACCAAAACATGATCAGGGACCGGAACCACTCACCCTTCTCGACCACTCTCCCATTCGCACCCCACCCCCCAGCCCTCTCCAACAACTCCAACCCAAACTTCCTATCGCCCTTATATCCAAACAATTCCACCAGAGCGAGCAGTTTTCCCGGCATCATACTGAGCACGAGATGGGACATACCGAGACCTAGGTATACACCAGATCGGAAATGAGGGTCTATAGATGGGCAAGGGAGGTATGGGTGTGTGACGGATGGTGGGGAGGCGGTATCTTGCGTAGATGTGTGTTTGGGGGAAGGGGGAGGCGAATCTGCGATGGAGGATGAGTTAGCACTTGCAAAACTCGTGCTACTTGACTGTGATGGCGTTTCTTCGACATCCGCTCCTGTTGAGATGGCAGCTAGTAATTCGGGGTGGGCGAGAGCGTATGCCGCGTCGACTGTCTCGATCCATTTACCCAGTTGACGGTATATGGAAATAGTGGTGCGCATGTTGAGTCTGGGCGTTTGCGGTACTTAGGTATTAGCGAGAAAAGAGGGATAAATGACGGAGCACGTACACCTCACGGATAAACGCTAACCAATCGCCTGAATAGACTATCCCAAGAAGACTCTATTACAGCATCAGCTAACCCTCAAAAACGCGTACACCACCCAAGACACACGGTCTTGCCAGTCGACGCACCTTTTGATAGAGACTCTCTGCATAGACGAGTTCAGCATGACGTTCCACAGGCGTCATACCGGCGATCCATTCTGTACCGCTAGTACTGAATGCGGGAACGATATACCCTGCAAGACGACCTGCGAAGCTGGCTGGGCGTTTGCGATGTGCGGAAGCTACAGCGATGCCGCGCTTGGTATGGTTGATAGCAGCCAAGAGATCCTAAAGCCCAAATTATGAGTTAATATTAGTATATGAATACTGGCAGCAATATTACAACACGAACCTTATCCTCAAAAGACATGAGACCCTTCACACATTGAATAAGCCCAAATCCAGTCGCAAAGTACAATCTCTGCCTGCATTGATCTCAGCTTCTCTTGTGGGAGTGATGGAGACGGAAATACGTACTTTTCTGGATCACTTTGCTCGCAGAATCGTTCGCTTTCGTGCATGCGAGATTGAAGGAACTCATGGAGGGCCCAGTGAAGACCTGGGATGTCGTCGAGAGCGTTTGTAGGGTCATAGGAACTGTTTACGGACGGAGGTGAGTTGGACATAGTGGTGAGAGCTTGCTGTGCAGCCTGAGGCGTCTAGGGTATCACAATAGGGCTATGTATAATATTCGGATATGAACGCGTGAGCAACTACGACGGTGGCGACAATAACGATGATGGCGAGCACGATGATGATGGGACTAGAGGTTTAGTGGACGGACGGACAGACACGGATTCTTCATGGATGTCGATTTTTAAAACTCGTCACAACTATGACAGTGCTACATGGCCAGTCCTTGTGAAGTATAAGTACAAATCGGGCATGCTGAGCAATAACTTGGACCACTTTGTCCGATCACAATAGTAAGCTAGTGCATTTGGTTAGACCTTGGTTAGACCCACTACATTGATTCGTCCAATTCCGACTCAAAGTTAGCTGCGGCTTGATCCAAGCATGACTCCGATAGGCAGACCGTGCATCCCGAACACCTCGCATGACCAGTGCATACTAGCAGTGACAAAGCCGGCCGCCGATATTCCGAAGATATTTCTGATGCTTGCAATGGTCGACGGTCTTGCGCCTAATAATACAATTACACCAGTCTTGAAGGATATACCCATGGCCCATGGGTATCGCTTTGACTCATCTAGGAAAGCTGAGATCTTTGCTCGGGCTTTCAAAGCATTGTGACGCAGACAAAGCATCCTCCCGCGTTCCCGGACGACACGGTCTTTTCAAGTACGATGCTTGATTGGTGCGACAATGAAGATTGTATGTTCTCGTCCCGACGCCCAAATATCTCGAAGCAAGTGCGACTTCAAGTGCACTTCGTCAAGAATCGGTCTGAGCACGACTGGTAGCTCTGCTTGCCACTACTTGGTACGTACCATCCAATCTTGATATTGCAGTGCCCACTCTACAAGTGAACAGTTTGTAGATACCCAAAGTCAGTGAAGAAACCCCCGATCACAATACGCTCCGATTCAGAATTCGACCTTACATGATCCACAGTTACGTCTTCTAATACGTTCCTTTAGGAGAGCCTTCTCCGTTCCTGGTCTCCTCACCGGCTAGTCGACCTGATACATGAATGTAGCATGTAAATAACATGCTTTCACCGGCACGACATTCGTCAGATAATCACGACACCAGTCACTAGTCACAGTCCCTCCGAGGTAGCTGTGTGTTTCAAGGCCTGATCACGGTATTCCGTTGAATTCCAAGCGGGTCAAGAATCAGCACAATGAGTACGCATATGTAAGTGTCAGAATCCACTTTGATAATCAATTTATGTCCAATCATCTGCCTCATTGGGCGTGTTACATCTGAATAGAAGTTTCATTGTTATGTTATCAGTGTCACTGAAACTGCCGATGTTTCTGGCATCAACTGTAACTTTCATTGAGCTGTGCACAACCTGGTGCAGTTGTGACCACATCAACTGTAATTCAGCCAGTGAAACGATCCATCACGAAGATGATATGATGATCCTCAGCAGCAGTATCCCCGCATATACCCCGGTCTGGATGGGTTCTCGGCTTGTATAGTATATAAGGAAGTGGACGAGTGTGTGCGCGAAACCCAATTATTTTCCCCCTCGAACCAATTCAGATGGAATATCCGTCGGTCGACATTACAACGGCCAGAAGTCTGCAGCCCTCAGCGGTGCGTCGCTTTCTTGACATGATAGCAAGATGATCACAAATTTATGGTGTGTGGCCTCCAGTACATATGCAGTGCGTGCTGTCTGGATTGCATCTTGTTCGTTCTAACTCGACAGCTCAGCGTTGATAGCGGCGACATTCTGGGTAAATTTATCCTGATCTATTTCCGTCTGCCGTTAAACTTGTTTATCCAGACCTATGACTATATTTGTTCACTTCACGAAGAGGTGAGTGATGCCCTTCTTCCGTTAGTACGTGGCTTTGATACTGGTAATATATTATTCAAGTGGACATTCCTGCTTCGGTCACGCCTTACCAAGGTAAAAGTCCTTTATATCATTACACGATATGTCCTCTTTTTCATCGTCGCCGCGGACCTATATAGTACGTTCATTCCCAGCATACAACCCTCCGATTTAATGAATTAACATGTTGTACTCAGTGAACTTCTCAAGGAACGAGGACCGCGATGTATGTGAACGTGTAGCACACTTGCCCAATGACGAATGATGCTTACCGTATATTTCACCAGCAATGCTTGATATTTACGCGTGTACGTCCACGGTATTTCACGCATGGAGTGTTGCTCTTTACTCTCACAGGTCTCAGACTTATATCACTCGCTTGCTCTGAATGTATATTTCTTTTCTCCGACACACGTGCTTCTGATCTGATTCATTCAGGCTTGTTTGTGCTCAGAACATGCGCGCTTTGGAACAACAATAGAATCATACTCACAGCCATACTGTCCACCATTTTTGTGAGTCCTATGCCATCAGCCCACCTGATATCATGGTTGATGAATGAGTCAGGCTATTGGCATTTGGTTGACTACTATTGCCACCTCACATGGTTTGTGCTCCCATCTTCCCCTACTGGTATCCGCCCATGTTATCTTCAATTTCACAGTAACGACTAGCGTCATCCCAGACATCACAGGTTGTCACCGGAGCTCTGGTAGTTTCTCATTCTTCATGCAGTTTATTGTCTTAACTCGTGTTCCAACTGGGTATGCAGCCGGAAACTGGACTGTACGTTGCAGACACGCGCTGACTAATGCTATCCCCGGTACTGATATCCCTCACACTCGTGCGTGTCGTACAGAGTTGGCGGTCGGCCAAAGGCCCTCTGTACGCGATCTTGCTGAAGCATAACATATTCTGCTATGCATGCGGTCTGCGTGAGTCAGAACTCGTATGTTTTCGTGCTCATCGGTGTTGATTAACTTTTCGAAAGTTCTCTCGGCCATAAATGTCATTGTTCCAAAGCTGCTTGACTACGTGCGTGAATAGTCCTCTTCAGTGTGATTGAATCATTGATGTTGCGCACACCCAGTCCGTATCCTACTTCATCCCCGAAGGGTATGCACAAATTCTGTTGCGAATTCCCACTAACAACACCCCCAATACACAATTTGGAGGTTTTGATCCTTGCAATCCTCGCTACGCGCATGCACCTCCATCTCTGGCATATGAACCGGCACGCGAGTGGCTCTGAGGCCCTCGTGTGTATTTCTATGTTGTAAACGATATATTGGTCGTAAAAATTGAGATGTACTTACTTGACTTATAGGAACCCTTTTTGTCATGGGGTGCGATCTGGCGAGATGTTTTGACAAACGTTTAACTTGTGATTAAGCCCAATGATTATAATCAAAGACTCTAACGTGTGAGCAATAACGACAGCGTCTTCGCAGAAGCCCTGATTTTCCTGCATGCGAGATCCAAGGAATTCCTGGAGGGCTCAGAAGAGACCTGGGAAATTGTCAAGGGCGTTTGTAGTAGGGGCGTATGCATTGTTGGACCATGGTAGTTCTAGGATGGGACTTGGCAAGCGCATTTCCTGTTTGATCATCCTAATCAGAAGTACACGCCCTGTTGCAATGCTTGCCGCTACATTCATAATGCGCACCGTTCAATCTTGGTATTGTGGAGCTGTTGCCAGGTAAACTTGAAATCAATTTCAAACTCACATGTGATATTCGGCGGATTCCGAATTTCCAACTATCCTTGTAGCCCAATTGTAGCCGCAATTCTACGTAGAGACCGACGCGAAGTTAGGTTTATACACCTGAGCGGTACATACGGGAAGTTGATCCAAGCCCGCAGCCGTCATATTGACTGAAAAGTGCGTGCCGCCCAGCGTATGGTGCAACTTGCGAGTCCTCAAGTCCTCAAGTTCAAAAAGCAATGATAACTTTGTGAGTGCTACCAGGCTGTCGAATGTCAAGCATCAAGCATATTCACTGGATGTGCCTCGCGGAGGGCTATGCAGACCGTGACTGGAATAAGCTAACGGCTTCACAGGTCCAGATCAAACCCGTCGCGCATCCATCAGAAAGAAGCCATTTCAGGGCAGCAGTCGATTTGATACCTGTGGGATCCATCCCAATATTCTGATACTGCCAAGCTGCTCGCAACGTCCTTGTACTCGCTATCCTATCAACTTATAAGCACCTTCACTGCACACACAAGACTGAGAAAACATTTTGCCGTTTTCATAGAGTCACGGCGCACACTGTATTGCCGAAAATGATATGTCCTCGGATCCGGAGGCTCCAGTGCGCATAAAAGAGATATCTCCCACTCGGACAGGGTGATGGGAGGAGCTTGGGACCTTATCAAGATAGATCTGTTGTGCGTATCTTTGACTCATCCACAATCATTTCTTGATCAGTGCATGGTTCCATCCACGGTCGTCTTTTATTCCCCGAGCGCCTTTAGTAACATTTCGAATAACCTTCTCTGGCCTACGGCGATGTTTTTCGTTAGTCTTTCGAACTAAGCCTGAGTTCTTCCATGGTAGTTTCTGGTATGAGCCTATGCAATTCGTAACAGTGCCAGGTCTCTCCAAGGTGGCTGCGTTGTACGAATTACATAATGTAAGTGGCACCTTCTTTGAGTCTGAGTTGATTCAACCTAACCATATATAGTAGTGTGTTTTGCGTTTGCGCCTCTGAGCACACTACCGCCACCACGTTGATCGGTCCCTGACTAGTTCCGAGTTACTCATAAGAGATAGCAAGGTGCATGCTGTGGGCGTAAAACCCATCTTCTTAAGCCACCTCTCAAACGAATGTAAATGGAGTATTCGGCTGGCGATATTGCAGCAATCAGGATTTTGCAGTACTTGGCGGTTTGTCGCTTTCTTAAAATCAATAGCAAGATAATAACTGATACACCATGGGTGGTCACTAGTACATATGCAGTGCGTGCTGTCTGAATATCTTCGTTCTGCCTCTAACGTGACGACTCAGCGGCATTGATTACATTCTGGGTACGCTTGTCCCGATCTATTCCTGTCCACCATCAAACCTGTTAACCTGTTAATCCAGACCTATGACTATATTTGTTCACTTCACGACGAGGCAAGTAATGTGCTTGTGGCGCGGGATGCCTTGCTTTGGATATTGAAACAATCTGTTCAAAGTGGACATTCCTACTTCGGTCGCGCTGGACCAAGGTAAAATGCCTCTATGTCATTGCACGATATGTACCCTTTTTCCTCATCGCTGCGGACATATGTCGTGCGTTCGTTCCCAGCACAAATCCCCCGATACTGAATTGACATGCTGTGGTTAGTGACCTTGACACCGAATGAGAACTCCAAGGTATGTGAACGTGCAGCAGACTTCCACTGATGACGACACTTACTGTGTGACCTGGCTAGGCATGCAAGATGTTCATCAGTATTTACTCATGTGCGTGTATGGCACATGCTACACCCACGTTCTTACTGAGCGCTATTATTTCCACTTAGGTTTTGCAGTGATATCACTCACTTGCTCTGAATGTATTTCTCCTTCCTCGCGACACAAACGTGCTCCTCATTTAATTCGTCCAGGCTTTTTTGTGCTCAGAACATATGCGCTCTGGAGCAACAATAGAATCGTACTCGTAGCTATGCTGTCGACCTTTTTTGTGAGCCTCGTGCCCTCACCACACCCAAGCTTGTGATCGCTAACTTGGTCAGGCCATCATTGTATCATTCATCGGCATCTGGTTTAGTGCTATTGCCACTTCTCAATATTGTCTGTGCTCTCATCTTCCCCCACTAGCATTGGCACGTATTCACTCCACTCCCACAGTTTCGACTAGCACGACCCCAGGCATCACAGGCATCACAGGTTGTTACCGGACTTCGAGCAATGTCCAATTATACCTGCCATTCATTCTCTTGTTTGTGTTTCAACTGGGTACATGTCGCCGGGAACCGACATACATTATAAATGCACGCTGACCAACGCTCTCCCCAGGACTGGTCTCCCTCACTCTCATACGTGCCATACGGAACTGGCGGCCGACTAGATACCCTCTATATGCTACCTTGGTGAAGCATAATATATTCTACTACGCATGCGGTCTGTGTGAGTCACCTACATGTGTGTCCATGCTCATCAATGATAATCATTGTTCGGAAAGTTTTCTCGGCCTTGAACGTCCTTGTGCCAGTGATATTTCCCGATGTGCGTGAAACTTTAACCCTGCTGATACCCTTCAATGTAATGGAATCACTGATGTTTCACACTCCTAGTCCCCATACCACTCCTTCCTCGAAGAGTATGCACTTCATCTTCTTTCGTGGATTCTTACTGAGTATACCCTCATAAAGTTTCGAGGTTTTTATCCTTGCAATCCTCGCCACGCGGATGCACCTCCATCTCTGGCAAATCGACAATACCGTGCATGAGTTTGATGCCATCGTGTCTATTCCCATGTCGGACATGTCGCCTGCAGCCTGAAACCGTGCACTGCGATGTCATATCGCGTGGCTTATTCGGTGTTGATCGTAAAGCGAAGTGACATTGCTAGCCTGGTAGCTTGGCGTGGTGGATACTTTGAGATTGCAAAGCCCGCACTACAGTTCGATGATTCATAATCTTAATACATGTATCAGCACGCAGGAACCCACGATCTCAAATGTACGCAATGGTGCTTGGTTTCTGTGAGCGAAGGGTACTACATCGGCTACCTCTACTACGATATCATGATGGATGGTTCACTCACGAGGGCATCAAGAACCTCGGTACCAGCGAGGTGGTTCATCCTTTCGCAGGAACTCTTCAAGGCCACCAACGAGATGGTCATAATGGGTCTTTATTATTTAACGTGTTCCATCGGTCTGATGGCGTAGTTGGTTATCGCATCTGTCTAACACACAGAAGGTCGCCAGTTCGAGCCTGGCTCAGATCATCTTTTTCCTTCTGCCTCAACGAGTGGTAATATATGTTAGAACAGAGAATACTACACAGTAGTCGGATGGAGTCTTGCTAAAATGAGGAAAACCTTGATTTTTGCACATGCCTCGACAATAATTCTAGTATATATCATTACATACAACCGACCCCTGCCTGCTCATGAACCCTCGATCCACGCATTGTGCCGTTTAAGCAATTCTTCAACGATGTCTTCCTCTATTTCTTTGGGATGGTTGGATGGTTGATGCGAATCAATTTCTATCCAAAATTCTTTATATTTCGGTTGAGATACGACGACTCCGTCCGGTTTCTTTGTAGCATCTGCCTGCGCTACGGGAGATATCAACACAACCCGATACTTACGATTATGGAGATCGTTTCCGATCACCACCTGGTGCCCATAACGCTCAAGCGCCTGTTGGGCTTTCGGTATCAGAATCGTCTCGTCAGTCTCGAGCTGGAAAGATATGTTGGTCAAAACGACAGCATAAAAAGGTGAAGCGAGTCTACCTTGAAGGAGACAATGAACCCCTCTGGGTTCCATTCTGACACAAGCGGCTTTAAGATCTTCGGTACTTGATCCATTTCTATGGACAGATTGCCCTTTCCAGATTGTATCTTATGTTCCGACTGGCCGTGGGTATTATTAACATCGTTTTCCGAGACAGGATGTGATCACTTACTAATCTCTGCTGCGGTAAGAAGAAATCACTGACAGCGGCAGCAAGGTAATACATCGCCTTTCGTCCTAGGATGCTCATCTCCCTACTGACTGCGCGCAGTAACCAAAGATATTCGTTCACGGAAACGAATGAGACCATATGTAGGGTTCCTTGAGCATGCACTGCTTTGTATGCACGAAGTACAGAAAAGAGTTTGGCGCGTTCATCAGTGGTTACAGTAATTTGCGGCATCGGTGTCGTAGGTGGAGGGTCATGTGAATACGGGAATGCCGAGTCAATAGTCGAGGATGACGGTAATGCAGCGTCAATCTCGAGAAAGTTGAGGAATGGGTTGGTTGAGTGGGAATAATGTCGACTAAAAGGTTGCAGGCTGAACTGGCGATGCATGAATATGACGGCATAACCAGCTTTGAGGAAATATTCGGCAGATGTTGCACCTCGGGTACCTACACGATGGTTAGAAGAATATAATGAAAAGAACCTTAGCACGCACCGGCGCTGAAGTTATCAAGGAAGCGGACGCTGCACATTTAGTGAACATGAGGTCAGTGACCCTGTGCGGCTGTGGGTGGTTGCTCGTTCTTACACATTGAGCTCTAGCGGTACGGTGGTCCCTCCGCTCTGATTCGAGTTCAGAGTGCATGACGCGAGCATCTGGGATAATGACACTCACCGTTACAAGCACAACAGATCGGTTAGCCTGTCGTTGCCGTTGGATAAATTCGTGAACGCCCTGTATGTCAACGTCGAGTGAAGGAGGTTGTGATTGTGTTGCAAAGTACGATTCAGCAGAGAATGTCTGCGGTTCGTGTGTTGTATTAGACATCCTGTGTGAATCAAGAGAACCTGCTCGCGATCTCACTAACGGTAGTACTTTCTTCTTCGGGGGCCAAATTAAGTAATCAATCGTGCAATTTACATTAACCAATCACGGCAGAACACTTGAAAGGAAATCTTCGTCACCCGTTTTCATCCAAAAGTATTCAACCCGGTCAACCGTCAAATCCTATTTGTGATCTGCTTAGTACATCAATCGTATGTCTCTCACACATATGCGATACAGTCGATTGATATACCAATGGGCAGATAGGTAGCGGGCCTAACAAAAAATACAGCATGAAGTCTACCCTACCTCTAATAATGAAATGAATAAAAAACATCTGCCCTACAAGTCATCACGATATCGTCGTTAACGGGAAAATAGTAAAAAGATATATGTCATCAACTAAATTGGCCGTCTAAAGGAACAGTCATAAAAAAGAACCTACACCGGCAGATTCGCTAGGTCGGCTTTTTCGATGATGGTCACGTTCACGTCGTCGAGCTTTTTGTCAGAGTCCGTGCTCCGTCGAGCAGGATGTCCGAGGTCGCCATGTTCTGGTTGGGGTGTGTGGTCTGTACTGCGGTGATAGAATATTGATACTGAAATGAACAGAATAGAGAGAACTGCCAAGAGGAACCAAAATACTGCGGCTCGTCCTTTATACTCATGCGAGCCCCCATGGTTGGCCTCCACGGATGACTCTATTGAGCTGACAGCAGCGAGACCAATTGATGATCCAAATTGAAGAGCGCCGTTAAAGATGGCACCAACTGTGCCTGCCATGGACGAAGGTGCGGCTTGAAATATGGCGATGCTGTAATTACAGCGATTGGAACGTGTCAGTGAAACCATGACAATTTGAACTTACTTTGTGTGTGAATACGTCAGCATGATCCCTGCGCTCCCTAGAGAAAAAGCTGGGAATACGTATGGCCAATAGTCCTCAGGTTTTCCCCCGCCAAGCGCCATCAATACGGTCGCGACCATGCAAAAAGACAAGCCTGTCAGAATAATCCATTTCGGACTGAAGATCCGAGAGAGCGATCCGGTGAAACTCATAATGAGAGCTGCGACACCGATCGGGAGCCTGGTAAGTTAAAACAGTCTGAATGACGGGAAACATGGAGTGACAGTCGAGACCTTACATGTGCACAGCCGATGATATTGCTGACCACTCAAATACGTTTTGCCACAGGGTGGTAAAGATCAGGAACACTGTAAACAACCAAAAGAATGGCAAGAGCGCCACGGCAAAAAGAATCGAGAAATTGGGGTAAAACCATGTCCGGGGTGGTCTGGTACAAGATCAGCCGATGATTGGTGGTAGGTGCAAGCATCCCTGATGACATACATTGCAGCTTTATCCACATGTATGCGTGTTTCCCAGCAGAAAAACCCGATCATCATCATGATTGATATGATGAGCGGGACAAGCACCGCTGCAGATGCCCAGCCATCAGTGGAGCCGGATGTCACAGCGAAGATGAACAAAATCAAGGCAACTGTCGAAGCTCGTGAGGGATACGAAGCGGAGCATGCCGAAAATTCATACCAGTCAGGATGGTCACGCCGAGTAAGTCCAGACTTTTCCATTTCGCTGCTTCCGGCTCAAGATTGTATTTGGTGTTTGCAATTTCTGGCGGTATGATGAAGGCACACGCCAGAGCCGCTGGCACAGCCACGATGGCGACGAACCAGAACACCCAATGGTAAGATGCCCATTGGACAAACATTGCAGCAATCAGGAAACCGAGGGCTATGGAACGGGACCATGAAGTTGGTCATGGATAATCAGCTAGAGGAGATTCTCACAGCTAGCGACGCTGGCGCAGCCTCCAAATGTTCCTATTGCGCGAGCTTGTTCAAGCGGTTCGGGAAATACTTTGACCAAGAGTGCCAGTGCAGAGGGGATTGTCATCGCAGAAACTGAGAAGCGATCTTCGTCAGCTAAAACCGTCAGACCGACGGGAATGTTTACCTATCCCAGTCAACGCTCTGAGAATGATGAGCGGAATGGTATCAACAACAAATCCAGCGCACAGCGAGATGACACCAAGACCAAATACACCCCAAACGAAGCCAGTTTCTGTGAGCCCATTAATGTCGCTATCTGACAGGTGCGGCATAGTACTGACTTGGGTTGTAGACGTCGCTAATGCGGCCACTCTAAACAATGGGTTGAAGCGCAAGGTCAGAATAAATGGGATGAGCACGCAGTGCCACGCACAATGAGCAGAAAAGATGCAAAGGTCAACTGGAATGCGCTCATGATCCAAGTGGATTGACTTTCAGTCATACCCATGGATACTTCGAGTACGGGGATTGCGGAGAAGAGAGCTGAGTTACTGAAGGCATCTAAGAATTGGGCGAGACAGAACATAAACAGTAAAATTAATCTGCGAGTAAGTGAAAGTTCATGATGAACTGGCGTTTCAGCCGGGGAGAGAGGCTGGAGTGGCGGCATCTAAACAAGATACTGGAATTTGTCAGTTCAGGAGCGACCAGATCACCAGCGGATGAAGGAGAGGTTGGGAAATCCTTTATCAAAACGGATGAATGGCTCCATACAAACATTACACATTAGCTCACATTGAAATTTCCTGTATCTAAGCAACCTTGAATTCACCTTCTACCTCCCACGAACACGCAGCGTCGAAAGGCATAGAGGGTCACCAAACTAAATTAGTCAGTGTCTGGAACCAACCAGACGCACGCCTCGTTAACCAATCAGAGAATACTTACTATGTAGCTCTGAAAGGAAATCTTGGTCACCCGTTTTCATATCCAACCCAGTCAACCCAAGTCCGGCATCAAATCATATCTGTGATATGATCAGTACATCAACTGTATGTCTCTCACACATGTGCAATACAGTCGATTGATATACCCATGGCCAGATGGGTAGCGGGTCTCAAAAAAATACAGCATGAAGTCTACACTACCTCTAATAATGAAATAAAAAACACATCCACCCTGCAGGTCATCGCGGTATGGTCGTTAACGGGAAAATAAATGTGTCATCAACAGAAATGGTCGTCTAAAGAAACAGTCATCAAAAAGAACCTACACCCGCAGATTCGCTAGGTTGGCTTTTTCGATCATGGTCGCGTTCGCGTCGTCAAGCTTTTCGTCAGAGTCCGTGCTCCGTCGAGCAGGATGTCCGGGGTCGCCGTGTTCTGGTTGAGGTGTGTGGTCCGTACTGCGGTCATAGCATATTGATACTGAAATGAACAGAATAAAGGCAACTGTCAAGAGGAACCAAAATACTGCGGCTCGTCCTTTGTACTCATGCGAGCCCCCGTGGATGGCCTCCACGGATGTCTCTATTGAGCTGGCAACAGCGAGACCAATTGCTGAACCAAATTGAAGAGCGCAGTTAAAGATGGCACCAACTGTGCCTGCCATGGACGAAGGTGCGGCTTGAAATATAGCAATGCTGTAATTGAAGCGATTGGAACGTGTTAAGGAAACGACGACAATTTGAACTTACTTTGTGTGCGTATACGTCAGCATGAACCCTGCGCTTCCTAGAGATAAAGCTGGGAATATGTATGGCCAATAGTCCTCAGGTTTTCCCCCGCCAAGCGCCATCAATACGGTCGCGACCATGCCAAAAAACAGGCCTGTCAGAATAATCCATTTCGGACTGAAGATCCGAGAGAGCGATCCGGTGAAACTCATAAAGAAAGCTGCGACACCGAGCGGAAGCCTGGTAAGTTAAAACAGTCTGAATGATGGGAATCATGGAGTGACCGTTGAGACCTTACATGTGTACAGCCGATGATATTGCTGACCACTCAAATACGTTTTGCCACAGGACGATAAAGATCATGAACACTGTGAACCACCAACAGTATGGCAAGAGCGCTACGGCAAAAAGAATGGAGAAATTGGGATAAAACCATGTCCGGGGTGGTCTGGTACAAGATCAGCCGATGATCGGTGGTAGGTGCAAGCATCCCTGATGACATACATTGCAGCTGTGTCCACGTGTATGCGTGTTTCCCAGCAGAAAAACACGATCACCATCATGATTGATATGATTAGCGGGACAAGCACTGCTGCAGATGCCCAGCCGTCAGTGGAGCCGGATGTCACAGCGAAGATGAACAAAATCAAGGCAACTGTCGAAGGTCGTGAGGGATGCGAAGCGGAGCATGCCGAAAATTCATACCAGTTAGGATGGTCACTCCGAGTAAGTCAAGACTTTTCCATTTCGCCGCTGCAGGCTCAAGATTGCCTTTGGTCTTTGAAATTTCTGGCGGTATGATGAAGGCACACGCCAGAGCCGTTGGCATAGCCACGATGGCTATAAACCAGAACACCCAATGGTAAGATGCCCATTGGACAAACATTGCACCAATCATGAGACCGAGGGCTATGGAACGGGAACGGGACCATGAAGTCAGTCGTGGATAATCAGCTAGGGGATATTCTCACAGGTAGCGACGCAGGAGCAGCCTCCAAATGTTCCTATTGCGCGAGCTTGTTCAAGCGGTTCTGGAAATACTTTGACCAGGAGTGCCAGGGCAGAGGGGATTGTCATCGAAGAAGCTGAGAAACGATCCTCGTCAGACAAAACCGTCAGACGAGCGGGAATGTTTACTTATTCCAGTCAACGCTCTGAGAATGATGAGCGGAATGGTATCATCAACAAATCCAGCGCACAGCGAGATGGCACCAAGACCAAATACACCCCCAATGAACCCAGTTTCTATGAGCCCATTAATGTCGCTATCTGCCAGGTGCGGTATAGTACTGACTTGGGTTGTACACGTCGCTAATGCGGCCGCTCTAAACAATGCGTGGAAGTGCAAGGTCAGAATCAATGGGATGAGCACGCAGTGCCACGCACGATGAGCAGAAAAGATGCAAAGGTCAACTGGAATGCGCTCATGATCCAAGTGGATTGACTGTCAGTCATACCCATGGATACCTCGAGTACAGGGATTGCAGAGAAGAGAGCTGAGTTACTGAAGGCATCTAAGAATTGGGCGAGACAGAACATAAACAGTAAAATTAATCTGCGAGTAAGTGAAAGTTCGTGATGAACTGGCGTTTCAGCCGGGGAGAGAGGCTGGGGTGGCGGCATCTAAATAAGATACTGCAATTTGTCAGTTCAGGAGCGACCAGATCACCAGCGGATGAAGGAGAGGTTGGGAAACCCTCTGTCAAAACGGATGAATGGCTCCATATTATAAGAGGTATCTCCATGACCAACGTGAATCAGACACACTGTGACGCATCTCAACACCAGCGAAGATCTCCTCTGCTCATGTGAGTACGTGAATTCATGTGTAGTATGAACTTGTGTAAAATATTTTTAAAGAGATTTGGCCGGGACGTACGACTCGCATCACTGGCATGTTTGACTGACGGTGGATTTCCCAGAAATCCTTGCACCATCCCGGGAAATTTGTGTACCTGACCATCATAAGGTAGATCACGATGGCTATGTACACAAACGGGACTCGAGCACAGACTCATTGCATTGGTTAGTGTGAAGGAATGACTTTGGTATGAGCCATTGTACTATTCAAGGCTTTTGTTCCCTCGTCACACTACCAATGTCACAAGGGTACTTCGCCTCAGCAGAATAAATTCAGCCCCAGGATTGTGACGCTCAGATTCTTTGTCACATTACCACTTCATATGTACAAAACAACTCTGTGTTTCAAACCGCACGGCTACGGCGACGAGCCTTAGGGTGGACGGAAAATCGCTCACTGGCAGCCTTTAGGGGTGAGCACGAGTTCGGAAGAGCCTGAGTGTGGCACGAGTCTTACCCGAACTTACATTTCGATCTACGAGATATGTTAAAAGAAGTTACATCCCGCAGTGAAGGCCCAGACCAATTGAACGTGGACTCTCAGTTCCGAATCTCAGTGGCTGGCGATAGCGCTATGGGTTGGAGGCAATTGTGCCGAGAATCGCCACTTCTTGACAAAATTTTCAAAGCACTGCAAGGTGACACAAATTAATTGTAAAACAACGTCCACATCCCGCTGTGTAAGGTGTGATCCTGACGTAATCGTCAACAGGCCGCAGATCTCGGTGGAAAGCCTCGCTCCAAACCATAATCTTAACCTCCAACCCTTCATTTCCGTTAACCGCATCCCCTTCGTGTGCTAGGTCAGGGGCTTGTAGTGTTGCAGACAGTCAGGGGCCCCATCAGAGGTGCCAGTGGTCTATGCGGCCTACGCATTTTATGTTGCTAAAGTTGTTCCCAATCAATCCTAACGCCTTTATTTTTGTTCAGCCGGGAATGCTGCAGCTATGAGGACGGTCTTCTTCTCGGGACCCAAGGTGTTTTGTAAAGATACTATTGAAGTCTACGATCTAGTACCATATCGGTGAGGGAACTTGGCCGCCGCCACCCTAACTAACCTGTCGATCAACAGAGTCGCATTAGTCGACATGATCGAGTCGGTGGAGCAAATTAAGTACTTACTCCATACTTGACCCAGTTTTATTAACCTGAGTCACGACATTTCGAAGGCCCGAGTCAAGCTATTGTCCCGGTAAGCCCCCTCCTCTCAGGTACCTATCCAACGGTGAATGGTATTCCATCATCACGTTGGGGTACCTGGTGTGCCCGACGATCTATCAGATTGATGTTATTGTTTTGCATGAAACGGCCATCATAAACATCGGTATTAAGTTGTCGCCTATGCATCTGTTGAGTACTGAGTCGCGAACGCGAAGTGTTAGATCAACCTGTTCAAGTTGGGGTAGTCATACCACGTATGAGTCGAAATAGCCCATTCGTTGTCTCTGTTTGTGCAAACATCGTACTAGTTTCTCAGAGAAACAGATATAAGTGAATGTTCGCAGACCAGTAACTTACGCCAGGTGGATTTGGTGAGATGTTGAATTCATGTCAAAATGCAAAGGTAACGCTGCTGCTACCGTATGCGCAATGTAGTGGACATGTGCAAGCTTGGTGAGCTTACATAAGAAAAATTTGAAGTTTGCAGAATCGTTTCCCGATCAGGAGTACTAAGTTGTTTGTCAAGAGCCTTTGATCCAAACATCACGTACATACGCGCAAAGGCGAGAGGTTCATCGTGCAAAATGATCGACGTGTTCTAAAACGGTCAGGCCAGAACTCAGGTGACAGAAATGCTGAAACGTGCACGGTGCGTGTACCATAAATATTACAACTAATACCCAAGCTCAAGCCTTCGTTGGTATGTAACTCCCACTCCCTCTCTTCAACCTACCTTACTCCCACACAACCATCCCATCTGGTGACTGTCTTAACGTTTTATCATACTATGGCTCAGAAATACGCACCATATGGCCTTTCGGAGTCCCCCATCACAGCCGATGCTATTGCTCAAGATGTATGTTTTTCACATGGTCTCTAATCGCTCGGCATTTCAAACTAATCTACGTGGTGACCTTAGAGTATCGCCTTTATCACCATCTTTGTAGATCCAGTCACAAAGGATATCTACCACATCGAACAGCGTGCGTCGGAGGGTGATCAATGCGTGCATATGAGCAATAAGACTCAAAAGGAAGTCTTCGGCAAGGACTTCAATGCGCGCACGCGCGTTCATGAATATGGCGGAGGTGCTGCAATAGCTTATAATGGGACTGTGTACTCTTCAAACTTCATGGACTTCCGTCTCTATGCCGCGAAAGATGGGAATATCAAACCAATCACTCCATGTGCCTAAGTACATTCTTCGGACTATAACGCCGTACTTACGCTCCCTGCGCAGAGGATCCAAACAAACTTTATCGCTACACAGATCTACTGGTCGCTATTTTAGAAGATCATATCAATGACACGCCGCGTACCGTGCGAAATTCTCTTTGTGTCATAAACTCCCGTCTGTCGCACTACACTTTCGTCTTCACGGGATTGCAAAGCAATGCTCTACGCTAATAGGAGGACCTGACCTCGCCCACCCCGACACGACATGATACTCGCTTGTTTCAGACAAGTACTAATATCAATCCCAACTAGAAGTTTGATTGGCCCATCAACGTCAATTTAGGTCGAGCTGGGTACGTCGATCAGAGCAATCATAGTACGTAATGATCAACACGCATCGATGCACTCATCAATCATCCGGCTGTTAGTGAAAGAGGTAACTCTAAACACTGTTGTCATAGGTTGGTAGAGAGGCCTGTTGATGCTCAAGGGATTCATGTATCTCAAGGTCATACGTGATGGCAGGCGTTCAACAAAAAATGCGATTGCTTCCTAGCGTTACCAACAGTACGAGAACAAATTCCGAGTCCTTCCTTCCTTCATAAATGCATAACGACTAGACTAGCAGTAGCAGTACAAGACAACTTTATTTCAAATGATAGCAGTTCAAGCGAGTTCCCACTCTTCCCCATTCACCGTGTAGAGGAGTTCCTTCACGGTCTCATTGTTGACAGACAAGGAAGGCCCAACGGTGAAGTTGGTCAAAAGGGTACTAAAAGTCAACCCCGTCAGAGGAGCAAGTGAAAGGATCACCTGACCACTGGTTGCATTGACGTTGACCGACAGATCAACGGTGGTCAACGTGATAACGATATTGTCAGAGCCAATTATGACGGTCCCTGCAGTACCGCTGGTGAGACTAACGGTGAAGCGAGTGCGTTCGGTGCGCGAAACATAGACCGCGTTCGTCGTGTTAGACGATGTGGGATAGTACCAATAGTCGTAAGGAGCGACTTTGGAGCGAATGAAGAAACTTTGGTGGTAGGGCCACTATCAGAACAATGCAGAACATCCTGCAAGGAACTGACTTACGAGTTTCCGCTGATGTGGTCCGCAAAATGTTCGAGCGGTGGGATAATGCTCAAGCCGCGACCATCCCAGTTATTCTCCAAGGTGAAAAACACCTTGCCGAGGAATTCAGTCGCAACCCCAGTCGTGGTGAGGGAGTTGGCGGCGTTTGCCACGTTCACGTTATGAGTGTAGAACTGGGCGTTGACACGCTGAACACTGGTAACAAAACTAGTGACGGTGGAAGTGGACACGGCACGCCACCACTCGTCCGCAACTTCGCGACTAGCAAAGGTAATCGTGTATCGATAGGTCACGTTGTCCGTGATCTGAACAGCGATTTAGCACGACATCGCAGACAACGAAGAATGGATTTTGGTACCTGTTTCACATATGCGTAGAAAACCATGATTGTATACTCAACAGGAGAGATGAGTTGTTGGCTGTAGTTGGATTGAAATGAGTCGTTCGAACACTGCACATTATATAGAGAGAAAGTTGTTTGGTCTGGTTGATCAAAACGTCTCGACCAACTAGGATTTGAAAATCAAAAGGGGGCGGATGAAGAAACACTGCCGACCCGAGCGAGGACCCAATATAAGATGCGACGATCTGACCGTCACGTCGCATCAAGCTGGACATTCCGGCAGGCTGCATTTCCCGGCATTCGATATAGCCTTGATCCCCCTGGACCAGCTGATCACAGTCGTGACTCGTCAATGGTGGCATGTCTATCTTTCTGCAAAATAGGCAACATGATATTGTCGAAGCGTGTGCAAGACCTTCGAAGACATATATTAAAGCTGTAAGGGAGTGATTGATAAGGGTTACGACTGACTTTCATATACACATCGCTCAGACTGAGCCTGAGCTTTGTGTTTCTTCTAAAGTGCGAGGTATGAGTACCAAAGAAGGGCGACTCATGACCAGGAAGATGGGCTGATGGTGGCCCGTGTGCTGCAGAGTCAGCAACCTCGTTCGACAGGTGTGCAAGCGCATATGACCTAATGTGGTGGTACATACTGCGTGTATTCAGTGTTATCACCTGCTCATATTCTATATTCTATATACTTGCAGGATTTTCAAGCCAAATGAAATTGTCTGGATCGACAGAAGATACTCCAGGGTGAGACAAAGAAATGGTAGGAACCGAACTTGGTACTTTGTTTTGCTCGGGTTGCAGAAGGACTGGCACTTCGGGTACGCCGGCGTGTCTCGTGTGTCGAGGGAGGGATGGAGCATTTGAGACGGTTTGTGCAAAGACATGTGAGGGTTGAGTGGTCTGCACACAGGCCGAGAGATAAGCTACTACTTATAATTAAACCTGAGTTCATAAGGAGAATAGGTCGAATGGCACACCTGAATGGTCATAGTAGGATATGAAGTCCCCAAAACTCAGCAGCGGACCCAACCAATCTGGATGATTCAGATTTTCTGTTTCGTTTGGATAGAAAAAGTTGAATATATTCCTAAAGGATGGTTATGACAAGTGCACTGCGTATCTCAAAGCACTCACAAAAGTCATAGGTTTGATAGGGATTTGCAAAAACGCGATAAACACACAGGACAAGCATTAGTGGTGAGAAGTGAATAGAGCACTCTATATACTACATTGTTCCACGCGCTGATTTTCATGAGGAGAAAGATATAGTGCAAATATAGTTTGCTTTTGAAGTGGAATGACTCTGAGTCTCTGACACAAGTGCCGATGACTTGAAAAGCAACTTGCGACCGATGAACGTAACGTTAACGCTTGTATTATTACATAAGAGCTACCGGCCAAATGCCACGATGAGTTCACAATTAACCCTCCTGGCTCCATCTGCTCTATAGGACATGCATGGCTCCTCGACAGAACCCATGTACGTGCCCATAATGGATATGAATATCAAGCTGTGGCGTCTTTCCCTTTTCTCCACGCTGTTGAGTGTTGTCGCTGTTGTATCTTAGTACACTGCTTTTTTCGTAGGCTCTCTGTTCTGTTCTTCTATGTGCATTGGCTTATCCTTTCCTGCAGTGTGCGATGTTCGTCTGCAAAATCAAATACACGTACCGCATTACTCGTGTGCTTGACGAACGTTGTTGTCCACCGCATGCGGTTGCCCATACCACCTCAGATTACCATTTATTATGCTGCACTTTATTGCCCCGAATTTCATCTGTCGTGCTTCGAATCCCCTGAAGACTAGTACTCATGTTCCGGGCTTTCGTGAGCGCCGAGGCCGTTGTTTGTTTGTGCACTTACTGTTTAGACCGTGTGTAGTTTGACAGCAAGTCGATTGTGGTGACTCACAACAAGGTGTCCGTGTCATTATCTCTTCTTGTCTTTCAGGCATCAAATTATATTTTTTGGCTTCTGACCAATGTTTTGATGTGCTGGCATCTGTTATTTCACTTCCTTGCTCGTTACTCCACTATGATCGCCAAAAAATTGAGCGCTTCGATGGCCCCCTTCCGGCTCTCTGCGCTGGCTCTCTCGCCTGTAGTACTGCTGCCCAGCACAAGTTCGTCCCATTGTTTGTCCTCGTTCTCGTGCTAATACCGGTAATGGATTGGTATTTCGCATTCAGGGACGCCTTTTGTTTCCGCAGTCAGCCGGCTCTCAAATCATTAGCGGTCCTTTCCAAAACGAATACAAGATAACGGCGGAAGAAAACTATGTACAGTTTTGAACCCACATGACGGTCAGTTTCTCATGAATGGATTTGTAGAGGCACATTTACTGCGGACAGAACCCTCCTAGGCGAATCTGGAACCTGGACTTAAAGAGGTCCAGGAACTCACGAAGGCTTCAGAGGGTAGCCTACCTATTAGGTCTAGGCTGTAGTGATGGATTTGCAGAGTATAATTGCGACACTGGTATGCACATGTGCTGGGCAATGAAACAAAGTATGTCCGAAGTTCGGGCTTAGTCTGAGTTATGTGTAGATGAAAGTAAGTCGTCACCCTTGTCAATCAGTTTTGGTCTCAGCAAAGTCTTTAGCACTACAGTAAGGTCCCTAAGCTAGGGGAGAGGGAGCCTATCTGTCTAGGCCTAGGGTTGTACTAAGATCAAGAGGACACGTAAATTACTACAATCTGACGGCACGCGGGTACCACTGGAAAAAGGTCAGGAGCAACGCAAAGGCACTCAGAGCGGAGGGTGGGTAGGGCACATAAAATGGAGATCAATTGTCCCAGATCTACTGTCAGTTAGGCTCCATGACGGCTCTATGCAAGAAGATGCGGGAGATCCCGAGCCACCATCAGCCCATCTCCCTGGTCACGAGTCGCCCTTCTTTGGCGCTCGTACCTCGCACCTCAGAAGGAACATGAAGCTCAGGCCTAGTCTGAGTGATGTGTAGATGAAGGTAAGTCGTAACCCTTGTCAATCGCTTTCTTACAGTCTTCGAAGGTCTCGCACACGCTTGGACAATGTCTTGTTGTTTGTCCCTTTTGCAGTAAGATAGACATGCCACCATCGACGAGTCTCGACTGTGATACTGAGGACAGCTGGTCCAGGGGGATCAAGGCTACTTATATCGAATGCCGGTTGTTATTTTTACACCTTGTCGACGAGGTTGCTGACTTTGTGAATATTCAGGTGCCTGGAAATGCAGCCTGCCGGAATGTCCAGCTCGATACGACGTGACGGTCAGATCGTCGCATCTTACATTGGGTCCTCGCTCGGGTCGGCAGTGTTTCTTCATCCGCCCCCTTTTGATTTTCAAATCCTAGTTGGTCGAGACGTTTTGATCAACCAGACCAAACAACTTTCTCTCTATATAATGTGCAGTGTTCGAACGACTCATTTCAATCCAACTACAGCCAACAACTCATCTCTCCTGTTGAGTATACAATCATGGTTTTCTACGCATATGTGAAACAGGTACCAAAATCCATTCTTCGTTGTCTGCGATGTCGTGCTAAATCGCTGTTCAGATCACGGACAACGTGACCTATCGATACACGATTACCTTTGCTAGTCGCGAAGTTGCGGACGAGTGGTGGCGTGCCGTGTCCACTTCCACCGTCACTAGTTTTGTTACCAGTGTTCAGCGTGTCAACGCCCAGTTCTACACTCATAACGTGAACGTGGCAAACGCCGCCAACTCCCTCACCACGACTGGGGTTGCGACTGAATTCCTCGGCAAGGTGTTTTTCACCTTGGAGAATAACTGGGATGGTCGCGGCTTGAGCATTATCCCACCGCTCGAACATTTTGCGGACCACATCAGCGGAAACTCGTAAGTCAGTTCCTTGCAGGATGTTCTGCATTGTTCTGATAGTGGCCCTACCACCAAAGTTTCTTCATTCGCTCCAAAGTCGCTCCTTACGACTATTGGTACTATCCCACATCGTCTAACACGACGAACGCGGTCTATGTTTCGCGCACCGAACGCACTCGCTTCACCGTTAGTCTCACCAGCGGTACTGCAGGGACCGTCATAATTGGCTCTGACAATATCGTTATCACGTTGACCACCGTTGATCTGTCGGTCAACGTCAATGCAACCAGTGGTCAGGTGATCCTTTCACTTGCTCCTCTGACGGGGTTGACTTTTAGTACCCTTTTGACCAACTTCACCGTTGGGCCTTCCTTGTCTGTCAACAATGAGACCGTGAAGGAACTCCTCTACACGGTGAATGGGGAAGAGTGGGAACTCGCTTGAACTGCTATCATTTGACACAAAGTTGTCATGTACTAGTACTGCTATAGTCTCCCCGTTATGCATTTATGAAGAAAGGAAGGTATTTGTTCTCGTACTGTTGGTAACGCTAGGAAGCAATCGCATTTTTTGTTGAACGCCTGCCATCGCGTATGACTTTGAGATACATGAATCCTTTTAGCATGAACAGGCCTCTCTAACAACCTACGACAACAGTGTCTCTTTCACTAACAGCCGGATGATTGATGAGCGCATCGATGAGTGTTGCATATTGTTGATCATTACGTACTATGAGTGCTCTGATCGATGTGCCCAGCTCGACCTAAATGGGTCAATCAAACTTCTGGCTATGACTGATATCAATGTCTGAAGCAAGCAAGTATCATGTCGTGTCGGCGAGGCCAGGTCCTACTAATAGCGTACCGTTTCTGTTATTAGCAACACGACTTTAGTAGTTCGGTCATGCGCCGTTCAACAAAGGTCCCATGTATTAGGTGGGCACCCGCACCTGGCCAGTAGCTGCACTCGGGTACACATCATCCGTTGCCACATGTGTGGCTCGACGTAGAGGAATTAGGCCACCGATCAAGTAGTTTTTCGTTGCAGCAGCTTGAGAACGGCAAATCATGCATCCGAATGTGGCGTGACTCACTGGACAAACTTGGACACACAAAGGCGTAATCAAACGCCACAACGAGTTCGCAATTAATCCTCCTGCCTCCATCTGTTGTAATGCTCCATAGGACATGCATGGCTCCTCGACAGAATCCGTGTAGGTGCCCATAAAATGGATATTTGCACGTCTGGCTGGCTGTTACAACTGAATAAGCACGATCTGTCACCGTTCTGCACCCCATCGCAACTTGAATGAACCAGTATGGATATATCAGCTTCACGGTGTCACTCGTCCGTCTCGCAGGATGTCGAGTCACATCTACCATGTCCCAATCAGTGTTGAACGTTATATCATGACACCACCGGTCATTATCGAATACAGTCAATTGTCTGGTAGTCCTGGTTGCGGATTGCAATATTTCAACGGCCTTATCAATTAGTGGAATGCTGAAACGCGGCGACACCTTGTTTGGAGTCACCTGGGTTCAACGGTCCTATCAGGGTGGTTCTGCGCTATGGTGGAGGGAGGGCTCTCGTTCCATTTCTGGTGTTGTTTGGCCATCGTTTTGTAGGATTAGTTCCAGCAGCTTTCTCGCAAACGAGCGTCTGATTTTTATTCTAGTCCTCCTGTTTGTTGGCACAGAATATCCAAGGACTTACAATGCTAGCGGTCTCTATGTCGAAGCTGCGCTGCATGCAGGTGCGAGGCGCCGGCCGTGACAACCCTCTTTTGCCATGGGAACTTCCTTCATAGACGATCACGCGGTGGGTGCCTTCTCATTTTTATGTTGTGCTCTGTATAGATATAATTTTTCAGATATGAGGTCGACCGGTTTGAGATGATCGGCCAAGGGTCATTCTCTAGAGTTTATGCTGGATCCTGGCGCGTCGCCATCAAGGTTCTCCACGACTTTACCGCAGCTTCGACATTTCGTCGAGAGGTCGAGCTGTGGCGCAGACTCAAACACCCTCGGGTTGTTCGTATGTTCGGGGCGAGTAGCGCCCATGGCTCCAAGCCATGGTTCATCGTGAGCGAACTATACGAACGCGGAAGCCTCGTGGAGTGGTTGCTGACCATGTTACGCGATTATTACGCCACACTACGCGAAGTGGACCAGTTCCGATTTATCTCTCAGATCGCTGGCGGGATGGAATACTTGCATGCCCAAGGAGTGGTGCATGATGATTTAAAGGTTCGTGAGCCCTACGATGTCCCTACGCTCTGCTCATGTATTGGGACAGTGTACAAATGTGTTCGTGAATGCAGAAGGAAACTGTGCCATTGCTGACTTTGGTCAGAGCGAACTCAAGGATGATGCCTACAGGCTGAGTGGGTGTCAACGACCGAGTATATCGACTTTTGAAGTAGCGTTTTGTTTCTGACCACCTGATTGCACAGATGGGACGCCGAGGTTGAAAGCGCCAGAAATTTTGATGGTGCCGCAAGTCCGACAATGCAAGTGGACATCTACGCTTCTTCCATCTGCTGCGTAGAGATCCTCAATATGGGTGGCATTCCTTATGGCACCCGAGACGACGAAGATATAAAGCGGATCGTGCTCGGTACATTCAACGCATCTCGTCTGACTTTCAAGCTTGCTTATGTGTCTCTAGAACACGACGCTCGCCCAGAGGTGTCCGATACCCCTTTTTCTCGGTTTTTTGTTCTGATGGTGACACCGACACAAGGCTGACAACCTTGTTTGGTCTATATTACAAATTCAGATCCCAAGTTCGGCGTCAAATCCTATCTGTGATATGATCAGTACATCAATCGTACGTCTCTCACACATGTGCAATACAGTCTATTGATATACCCATGACCAGATGGGTAGCGGGCCTAACAAAAAATACAGCATGAAGTCTACCTTACCTCTAATAATGAAATAAAAAAACACATCTACCCTGCAGGTCATCACGGTATGGTCGTTAACAGGAAAATAGTAAAAAATAAATGTGTTATCAACGAAAATAGTCGTCTAAAGGAACAGTCATAAAAAAGAACCTACACCGGCAGATTCGCTAGGTCGGCTTTTTCGATCATGTTCGCGTTGTTAAGCTTTTCGTCAGAGTCCGTGCTCCGTCGAGCAGGATGTCCGGGGTCGCCGTGTTCTGGTTGAGGTGTGTGGTCCGTACTGCGGTCATAGAATATTGATACTGAAATGAACAGAATAGAGACAACTGCCAAGAGGAACCAAAATACTGCGGCTCGTCCTTTGTACTCATGCGAGCCCCCATGGTTGGCCTCCACGGATGTCTCTATTGAGCTGACACTAGCGAGACCAATTGCTGATCCAAATTGAAGAGCGCCGTTAAAGATGGCACCAACTGTGCCTGCCATGGATGAAGGTGCGGCTTGAAATATAGCGATGCTGTAATTACAGCGTTTGGAACGTGTTAATCAAAGCACGACAATTTGAACTTACTTTGTATGCGTATACGTCAGCATCACCCCTGCGCTCCCTAGAGAAAAAGCTGGGAATACGTATGGCCAATAGTCCTCAGGTTTTCCCCCGCCAAGCGCCAGCAATACGGTCGCGACCATGCAAAAAGACATGCCTGTCAGAATAATCCACTTCGGACTGAAGATCCGAGAGAGCGATCCGGTGAAACTCATAATGAGAGCTGCGACACCGATCGGGAGCCTGGTAAGTTAAAACAGTCTGAATGACGGGAATCATGGAGTAACAGTCGAGACTTTACATGTGTACAGCCGATGATATTACCGACCACTGAAGTACGTTTTGCCACAGGGTGGTAAAGATCAGGAACACTGTGAACCACCAAAATAATGGCAAGAGCGCCACGGCAAAAAGAATCGAGAAATTGTGGTAAAACCATGTACGAGGTGGTCTGGTACAAGATCAGCCGATGATCGGTGGTAGGTGGAAGTATCCCTGATGACATACATTGCAGCTGTGTCCACATGTATGCGTGTTTCCCAGCAGAAAAACCCGATTACCATCATGATTGATATGATTAGCGGGACAAGCACTGCTGCAGATGCCCAGCCGTCAGTGGAGCCGGATGTCACAGCGAAGATGAACAAAATCAAGGCAACTGTCGAAGCTCGTGAGGGATGCGAAGCGGAGCATGCCGAAAATTCATACCAGTTAGGATGGTCACGCCGAGTAAGTCAAGACTTTTCCATTTCGCTGCTGCAGGCTGAAGATTGTCTTTGGTGTTTGCAATTTCTGTCGGTATGATGAAGGCACACGCCAGAGCCGTTGGCATAGCCACGATGGCTATAAACCAAAACACCCAATGGTAAGATGCCCATTGGACGAACATTGCACCAATCATGAGACCGAGGACTATGGAACGGGACCATGAAGTTAGTCATGGATAATCAGCTAAGGGATCTTCTTACCGTTAGCGACGCAGGCGCAGCCTCCAAATGTTGCTATTGCACGAGCTTGTTCAAGCGGTTCTGGAAATACGTTGACCAAGAGTGCCAGGGCAGAGGGGATTGTCATCGAAGAAGCTGTGAACCGATCTTCGTCAGCCAAAACCGTCAGACCAGCGGGATTCGGGAATGTTTACCTATTCCAGTCAACGCTCTGAGAATGATGAGCGGAATGGTATCATCAACAAATCCAGCGCACAGCGAGATGATACCAAGACCAGATACACCCCCAACGAACCCAATTTCTGTGAGCCCATTAATGTCGCTATCTGACAGGTGCGGTATAGTACTGACTTGGGTTGTACACGTCGCTAATGCGGCCGCTCTAAACAATGCGTTGAAGTGCAAGGTCAGAATCAATGGTATGAGCACGCACGATGAGCAGGAAAGATGCAAAGGTCAACTGGAATGCACTCATGATCCAAGTGGATTGACTTTCAGTCATACCCATGGATACCTCGAGTACGGGGATTGCGGAGAATAGAGCTGAGTTACTGAAGGCATCTAAGAATTGGGCGAGACAAAACATAAACAGTAAAGCTAGTTTGCGAGTAAGTGAAAGTTCATGATGAACTGGCGTTTCAGTCGGGGAGAGAGGCTGGAGTGGCGGCATTTAAATCAGATACTGCAATAAGTTGTCTGTTCAGGAGCGTCGGACAAACTGATGTAGGAGAGGTTGGGAAACTCTCTGTCAAGGATGAATGGCTCCATATTATACGAGGTATCTCCATGACCAACGTGAATCAGACACACTGTGACGCATCTCAACACCAGCGAAGATCTCGATTATGCCCTCTACTCATGTGAGTACGTGAATTCATGTGTAGTATGAGCTTATGTAAAATGTTTTTGTAGAGATTGGGTCTTTGTCTGTATGCGCAACTTGAGGGAGGGATGTACGACTCGCATCATGTTTGACTTACGATGGGTTTGGCGGAAATCCTTGCACCATCACGGAAAATTTGTACACCCAACTATCATAATATAGCTTGTGATGTTCAGCTACACAAACGGGACTTACTGAGCACAGATTCATTGCATTGATTAGTGTAGGTTACTGCAAGGAATGACTTTGGTACGAGCCATTGTACTATTCATGCTTTTGTTCCCACATTACCACTTTGTGTTTCAAACCGCACAGCTACGGCGACGAGCCTCTAGGGTGGAGGTAAAATCACTCAGCCTTTAGGCCTTTAGGGGTGAGCACGAGTTTGGAAGAGTGTGGCATGAGTCTTACATGAAATTCGATCTACGAGATATGTTAAATCCCGCGGTGAAGGCCCAGACCAATTGGACGTGGACTCTCAGTTCCGAATCTCGGTGGCTGGCGGTAGCGCTATGGGTTGGAGGCAATTGTGCCGAGAATCGCCACTTCTTGACAAAATTTTCGAAAGCACTGCAAGGTAACTGTAAACACCATTAGAAGACGTCCAGGTGTGATCATGACGTCATCGTCAACAGGCCGCAGATCTCGGTGGAAAGCCTCAGCGGCTCCAAATCATAATCATAACCCTCCAACGCTTCATTTCCGTTAACCGCATTCCCTTCGTGTGCTAGGTCAGGGGCTTGTAGTCAGGAGGTGCTGCAGACAGTCAGCGGCCCCATCAGAGGTGTCAGAGGTCCCGTTAGCTCTTACCCTACTCACTGTCAGAGGCAAGTCGTCGTTCGTCGTCGAACCGGCGTGACATGCGTGTTCGTATACTGTGACATGTGACAACGTGCGTTTTCCACCTTTCCACCTTGAAAGTTGTTTCTAATGCCTTTATTTTTGTTCAGCCGGGAATGCTGCAGCCATGAGGACGGTCTTCTTCTCGGGACCCAAGGCGTTTTGTAAAGTATATACTATTGACTTCTACGATCTAGTACCATATCGGTGAGGGAACTTGGCCGCCGCCATGAGTTTACGAAGTTGGAGAACTCCTAGTCATAACGTATTCACAACTCCTCGTCACTCGGTGCAACGGCCACGGCCACCGACCACAGCCCGACTTTAATTGATTGACCTCATGCACGATGCACCTGTCGACATATTGCGTGAGTGTTTTAGATCCAAATGTCATACTCCAGTGCAAACGCCTTGTGCTGACCACGTCAACAGCTCATAGCCTGAGCCTATCCGGACGATCGAAATTTGTTCTGTAGGATTTCTATTCTGGATTACCTCCTTTTTGTGCATAACTACAACAGTAACTTGTTGCTGCGAGTCCGACTCATCAGCGGGTGAGATTGTGCTACAGAATGGTACAGAGCGCTCTGTAGCACTCTGTAATGAATTACGTTTCCCTGATGGAGTCGACCGCCACATAGTACAATATGATTTCGGGTCACACTCCAACGACTACTCGTTCACACCGGCTGTTTTTGATCATTTACAAGAAACTGTGGATGCATCAGCAAGAGCAAAGGGAAGTACAATTGCACCGATGACGCATCACTAGAGCGCGGCAGTTGCACTGTTTAATGCATCAATATGACACGAGCCTGTAATCGTCTTTTGGCGCTGTTAGAATAGAAGGTTCGGCACGCACCCCTCTCTTCGTTTGCTGATGCATCTCCTCTCGTGCTTGCTAATACATTAGCCCCCTCCAGGTCGATGTACTGTGATGCATCATGCATCTCACCCGCCCTCACTTTCTCGCCCCCACCTAATTGTTGTTCAAACGATGCAACAAACTCAAGCGGCACATTCTGATACCAACTCTCGCTACATATGTGTATCTACCAATATTATAACAAGGGCTCATGTATTCAAGTGCATGTCTTGCTGAGCGACGAGTACGACACGAGCAAGGCAATGCAAATGGACAACGATGTGATATTTTTACGATGCGATGCACAGACGATGGTGCCATCGAAGATTAGAATATTATATCGTCCAAAGTCAGGTGACCCGAGAAGAGATAACGATTGCATGGCCAGACGGACAGCGATATCTATCCAATGAGCGCTGATCCTTGGCGATGAGACCTAAATCAGCTTCAATCAGCAGGTCATGACTCGGACATCCGTCGGGGAGGATCTTCGATTTATTATAACTCACATGTTAGCGCATAAGGCCCTATATCAGCTTTGAAAGCTCACATACTACGTCGCCGCTCGTCCGTCTTTCTTCACAACAAGTCGACCTCTGCACACCATAAATCTGCCTCCAGCGGTTTAGCCATGCCAAAACAAATCCGTCTCGGCATTCTCACGCCTTCTTCAAATACTGCGTTGGAACCTCTCACTTACCAGATTGTTTCCTCCATTCCAAATGTCTCCGTTCACTTCTCCCGTTTCCCAGTCACGGCGATCAGCCTCTCGCCCGAAGGTCTCGCTCAGTTCGACCACTCAGTCATCGCGCAAGCTGCTCAACTACTTGCCCATGCCGAAGTTGATATGATTGGTTGGAGTGGAACAGCAGCGGGATGGATAGGATTCGAGGACGACGAAAAACTTTGCCAAGCCATTACAAAAGCTACGGGTATCCCTGCCACCACCTCCGTATTGGCTTTGAACAAGGCTTTGGGTATTTTCAAGGTCAAGAAGCTTGGACTGGTCACGCCTTACCTAGATGACGTCCAGGAGAGGATTGTGAAGAACTACAATGCAATTGGGATGGGAGTCACCTCGGAAACGGAACGCCACCTGCGTGTTGTGAAGAACACTGATGTTGCCCTGATTGGAGAGGATGTATTGAAGACGTTGGTGGGGCAAGTGGTCGACGGGGGTGCAGATGCTGTTTCGACTTTCTGCACAAATCTGATAGCGGCGCACAAGGTTGAGCTTTGGGAGGCAAAGTATGGCGTTCCAGTGTTGGATACTGTTACTACGGTCACTTGGGATATGTTGAGGCAGTGTGGAGTAGACACGAAAGCGATCAAGGGGTGGGGCAGGATATTCCAGGAGACATGATCAAATGGATAAATATTGAAATAGCTAGTTTGATGGATTGAAGGTGATATGCTATGGAATTTGCCATCGGTTTGAAGCAGAATTGCAATGGTACAATATTGAACGTGATCAATAGCGACAGTTCTACGATGCCGACTCGTTAATACGTTGTTAGATGACATCTTTGTACACGCCCTCGGATATTGCAGGGAAAAATCGTAAGTGTTTATGACAGCCAAGGTTTGACTCACTATTTAACAGAGCCAAAGGCACCTCGACTCTTTCTCCTCCTCGGTTGTCGCGTGATGCGCGCGATAGCATTGAACGACGCCATTGCCCTCGCGATAAGATTCCTGTAACGTAGTAAGGCAAGCATTTAGCGGATCAAGGTTACCCTTCCTTTCACCGATGCACGGAAAAGATACGTTGCTTACGACAGCATGTTGGACGCAAGTTGTATCAGTCAGCCTAGTGCATCACGATGTCATTTAAACCTTGTGATGGATAATCCGGGTTGGGCCACATCAAGGACGGGAGGGGTAGTTGGACATGGCGTTGCCAGAGCACCACGAGAGGAAGCTGAGGAATGCTGGGTGGTGCACGCCAAATGAACACTTCCGTGATGGGATATGCCTGAGCTATAGTCATAATACTTGTAGGCGAGGATAGCTTGGGGAAGCATGACACCGCATCAGATGGCGTGATCGACGATACGAATCCCGAGAAACTGGTGTCGCCTTCAAGCGACAGAGGCCAATGTGCCGAGGATGCCAAGCTTAATCCTGGTTGGCAAGTTTATGGAGGAGATAACGTGAAAGATGACTGGTGGATGTGGAGGGTTGGTGCCTCATAATCAATGAAGATTGGATATCTGGAAGAGGGCAAGCTGGGGTTTGTTTGAAGAGGACATTATCGAAAGATGAAACACCTACATGCGTACGAACGTCAGTATATACAACATTCCCCACACATCTCGTCCTACAACTTATAGAAGACCTGTGGATCAGGCTCCATCATCCATGATATGAGTGCGCAACGGAGCAGCTTCGTTTTTTTAAGAATTTTTGAAGGTTGAAGGTATGTGTAGAAGAGTCGTGGGAACTTTTTGCATTGACTAATAATCTCTAATAATAGGATAACGTCTGGACTCCACCATCGGACGAGGTCTGGCTTGCGCAGCTTGATCCAACTTTACTCCCGACATACCCTTGCTTGAAGTTGCTTCCACTAGCCTCCTACTAGATATCATGACCGTCCCACAATTGTCGTTGTCAATAAAGAGTACAAGACCCTGTTGCACTCAGACTACCCAGGAACTTCAGATAGACTGTTCAAACTTCGCGAACAATGCGTCCGCATATTGGCCCTCCCCAAAGAGAACACCGTCTACTGAAGATATAAGTGAGACTCGGAATTTCTGTGTTATGCCAGGTATCATAATGAATTTCCGATCATCGGGGCACTCCAGTATGTAATCACCTTTATGTTTTTGAATCTTTGTTTTATACCATGCTCTTCGTGAACACGTTGCGCCGCTCTTTCCTCCACATTTTACGTGCTTAGGCCTTCACGCCACTTGTATGATATGATATTGTATATAACCTGCTATTTTTTTCTTGTACCATCATCGATCTCACCCACCGTGCTACTACTTCATCGTACCGAAGTATCGAACTCCAGTCGAACCTTCACACACATGCAGGTATGCTCTTCCTCTTCTCCATCGCATCGTTTTGTCCCTCACTCGTGCGTAGAACACCATTCCATCATCCCAACCCAAGCGTCGTAATTTCATGCGCGCATTTCTTGATGTAGGCTGTTGAGCTTTGCTCTATTGACATTGCGGTAACCTTTCTCTCCAGTGTTTTACAAACACAAAGGAAAGTGCCACCCAGAAACGTGATGATCTGTTGAATGTGAGTCTTCTCCCTTGTTTACTATATCCCTAACGATGCGCTGTCAGTCACCTGCTCCGCGTCCTCCACCTCCCAACCCCAGCCCCAAGGCTGTTTCCCCCGCCAAAAGTCCCAAGTTCTTCGCAGGAGCCACGCGTGCTGACAGGAAAGATGATTCTGCTTTTGCCACCAAGTCTTTGTCCTTTGTCTGATTAGTATGTCCTTTTGTGGTTCGTGGCTTCAGTATTGTAACGCATCATATGAAAAACATCTTCAAGGAAGTTCTTATCTTGTACTACCACTGTACTATACGCGTTGCGGAGCATACTCCCGTTATTCGCATAAAAGACAGCGTGAATCTCAGGCTCTCGATTCAACACACTGCAGAATCCTGACATTTTCAAAGTCTCACTGAATTCTAATCGTCGTGCCCATCTAGATCAGTGACATCCAGGGAATCGGAGTGTAGAATACATTCGTGAACAACTCGCATGTCAAGTCAAACAGTTGTGGAGTTGTTGTGGAGACTCAAAATAGTGAGCAAAAAAGACAAACCGTGTGATTCACTACAACTCACTGCACCGCATTGACTCTTGCATTGTACCGTACTACTGTGCGGTGAATGACTAAGTGATACTTGCTTTTGTGCATCTCAAGATATTTGGGACTGCCTCAGTGAGCTACAATGGCGTTCTTCATTGATGGAGCCCCAAGATCAAGATCAAGCTCAAGTTCATTCAAGACGACTCAATCACGGTCAGGCTTCGAACTTGTTTTAGCTCCTGACCTTTCAGCCCCCCGCAGGCCCAATCACCCACCATACTCATATCAACTATCTGCCAGTGCACGCCACCGCTCTCGCTTCAAGTCTCGTTGATTCCAATTGTCTTCGTAAATATACGGACAGTGGGACTATCTTGTGTGATTAATTAAGCGCGCACACATTCAATTGATTCAATAGGGCTCTCTGGTTTACACACTAAGACACTTTAGATGTCTGCATACGTGTGATGATTCTGGAAACTGATGGCCTCATTGCAGTTTTTTCAGCTTGTGTACTTGCAGTCTCGATCATCAGCGTTCGAACTCAACAGGACTCAAGGCAGCCCCACTTTCATTACAGGAACAGATATCAGACGAGCGCTTGATGTTCTCGCAGCCCTCCCACAGACATCCAGCCATTCCCATTCCGCCATAGGAGGCATCCGTGGTCGAACCTCATGTGTATCAATATTTTGCGTGCATCTCCATTGAATAAGTTTTTGCACTAGTATTGATGCTTCTCAAGGTAGAGTTTAAGTCGAGTTCTTAGATCTTCCAGCATGTACATACAAGGAATCTGTGTATTTCAATGAAAAAAAGGTAGCTATACTGGCATAGTATGTGTGGTGCTATACATGAATAGGCGACAACATAGAGTAAACCATAGAAAGGACGGTAGATAGGTGATACAGAAGTGAAACATGAAATGAACTCTACATCTCGTTGTTGATGAAAGCAGAAGAGAAAGGTGCTAATTCAGGACGAGATCGTAGGTATAGAGCGCTCCCATAAGAAATGTTTAGCCAAGAACATATCAAAAGGGTCCTGATTGGAGAGTTGCATAAATCAGGGTCTTCGGCAGCATCTGCAAGATATTCGTAGAGAAGAAGCTCTGGATCCAGAAAGCCCTCCGACTCATTAATGAGACTCCAGACATTTGGGTCTTCAGCAGCCTCTGCGAGGATGGTCTCTGGCAACAGAGACGACGGAGGCTGTGGAGCGTAATGGGTCGTGCTCCCTGGAAAAGAACTCGATAGGAAGGGTTGATCGTACGAGAGGGGTGCAGATTGGTGTTGTGGGGGAGGAGTAGCCGCGGCTATTGGTGGGTATGAACCAACATGGGTAGCACGCGGGACATCGGCTACCTCAGATGGATAATAGCCATCTTGTGTCGGGACCGAATCATGTGCAACTCCAGGACCCACACTCGGCGAAGGCGTGACGGGCCTGAACGGGAGAGAGGCGGCGTGCGTTTGTATTGCAGTGGAAACATCGGAACTGTTCGATGAGGTGTGGGGGATGGACTGGGTCATCTGGAGGTAAGAAGTAAATACGTGTAGAAAACGTAGGTATCGAAGCTTGAGATACACGTACCTGGTCTATCAGATAATTGATGGAAATGTTATGAGGATGTGTACGTGTTCGCAGCGGAAGTAGGTACAGTTGGTAAGGATAGAGGTTGAAGATCACTGAAACAGTATTTATATGGTTGTCGCATACCGCTTTGAAAGTGTCCCCAAGTTGTGGTTTCACCGTGGGGACGTTCCTTTCGCAGAGTTTCTTGTGGACAACCATTGTTCGTTAGATGAGACAGTGGTCTTTTTGCTTGGTGCGCTCAGCTTTGTATCCATATTTGAGTTGTTTATTGTTGTTGCAAGTCCGCAATGCAAAGACGAGAGCCGCGCTGTGGATACGTTGTGGATGTTCGTTCCCTGCTGAGGCTAACAATCAGATGGGAGCACCACAACTTATGTCTCTGGCTCCGCGAACAGTTAAATAATCGTTGTATTGCGCGGTCCAACGTAATGGCATACGACGCCGCAATGAGATGGGATCAACTTCATGATTGTGTAGAAGCGAGATTAACGACTAGCATAGCTGTCATTGCTCACCCACCGTGCAGTCCTCACGATCGCCTAGTGCCATTGAACCGCTGAATAAGTACTCGATAGAAGCCTTCGAGGATGGCGGTCAGTAAACTGCGACCACCACTAGATAAATTTAGTTCCTCTCGTCTTGACTCTTGAGCTTCTGCAATGCCATTTTACTTAGACGCAATCGGGACTGAGCAAGTTAAAACTTGAAGTAAAGGATGGCCCAAATGATTTGAATATGGGAACGAAGTTATTCCGGCCACCTTTAGGTAGAAGGTCTTTCTCGGAGGACATCTCTTGAATGGCCGGTTCGGGACGGAGTATGGGCCTCGACAGGCATATTGGCACCTCCAAGCGGAATATGAAAGTCGCTGTGTGTACAGTGAAGCTCGTCACTGTTTCTCACACATGCTCGCTAGCACTGTCTGGACCTAGCCTTAATCCCACTTATACCGTGGTTTTACTATATTCAATATGTCATTATAGACTGTGTCAATTTACAATCAATTAATCAACCGACTACAGTCACAATGAGGACATACCCTTGCCATCGACTTGACCAAGTTGCTGTTCAGGTCGCTGCGAGTCTGCGATAGAATGGCAACGCTGCAGCCTGCACAATCAAGAACGATGCTAACTGCCGAAAGACGCAGAGAAGCCGGTAAGAAAGGCCAATATCTGCCTGATGCATCGAAGACATCACAGTTGTTATCACCAGGCAGCGAGCGGTCCTAGGTGGGTAAGGTGATGGACGGGCAGAGTTGAGGTAGAGCATGAACTTGCAGCACTCGAATATTAATGGCCGGATGTTCGAACGTTCAACGTTCAACGTTAACGTTCAACTTAAGCAACAGCGGCAGGCGGGCGTGGCTTGGGCATGGCCGTTGGAAACATCGAGCGAGGTTTGAAAGTCCGCCGAGAGTGCAGTTGGCTGTCAAAAAATTTCCGGACATCCTCATACGAGTCTACCTGTTAACCCTGACTGTAATACCCCACTTCATGCAATGCCACTACGACAGGCTCCCCACAAACCCTGCATTTTGTGCTCATGTTTGTACTCAGCCGATGGAGCCGTACCCCCAAATAATACCATCGTTACTAGCGCTATTGGGGCCGCAACGGGCCTGGTTTCCGTGATAAACATACATTCTCTGCGGCTCAGCTCGACAACTGGTGTTTTGAGATGGCGAATATGCGATAGAATGAGTCACAGAGCTTTTACTAACCAACTATCGTGATTGCCTTCTACATGGTAGTTTTTCCTCATCACCATCAACCAGACTCGCGGTTACCTCTCGATTATTCGGAGAGGGTGACCAATACAAGACCAATGAGGAAAAAGATAGGTCGCGACAATATATACAGCCGTAACAAGTGGATATATCCTAGCTAACGCACGATGATGCTACATCGGCACACGGAAAAGTGGATCCGGACCAACTGTCAACCAAGTATGTGGGGAGCCAGTGTGCGGGCATGTAAAACCGGTGTCATTTGTAGTTTTCAATCAGTCAAATGTCATGGAGATAACCACCGTGACAAACAGACGATAAGGTGTTTACAGAAAATCATCCCTGGCCTGGGAATAACCTGAACACCTCACAAGGCCATACCAACAAAGGGTGAGGAATAATATCGTTCATAGATAAGGAAAGGAATAGCGTCCGTACATGAAAAACATCTCCTCTCTGCCTCCTTCAAGATACTTTGTCCCTGCTGTCACGGAAACGGAACCATGCGAGCCAAGTGCGTATCGTCAAGACAGAAGGTGAACGCATTGCCCGGTTGTGCAGTTGCATTCGGGCTGGACACGCAATTGACATAAGTTCAGAACAGTATGCGATTCAAGATTGGAGCCACTCAAGATCGACAGATAACGACTTTGCGATTATAACCGTGTACATTGAGCCAGAGATCGTTTCCTAATCGATGCGATAGTTGCCTTGGGGTTGTGAACAAGAACAATAGTTGACGGACACGGTATAAGTTCTGGCCTAGCCTAGGGTCATTGAAAAATCGGAGCATTTCATGATTCTCACGCCAATCACACGCAAAAAAAAACTGCTAACTCTGAATCTGCCAGCGGGCATGCGCCAGGACTCGGAGAGGACATGAATTGTCGACTCGAAGAAATCATTCATCATATTCCTATCATCCTACCAATATTATATATGTAGGGTGCGACGAGACCGTGACCCTGTTCCACGGAAAATTTTGAATAGCCATCCGCCGGTGCTCTCATCCGTTCCAACACCTACTATGTACTAGTGCGGCGGCGCTAATCTGCAAACAAGGTGTTCTGATCAGGGTCTTCATACCAGATCCTTGGGCCCTACAATCCTACAGGCACTTTTATCAGCCTCTCGCATGCATTACCATGCAACGATCACTCTGCGGCACTATCATCAGAGTATCTGCTGCTGGGTGATTTTTGGTGCCAAGTACGGTTTCGCACATGGCTTCTGCACGGTGGGTGTTAAAATGCTCACCTGGATGTAATGAGTTTTGAGCTGGAGATTCCGCTGACGCAGTAATCGCGAACAGAACCTCCCATGTATCGATGACCATCGAACGTCTGCTTTAAATCTGCATCATATCACAATGAACTCGTTACTGATTATGATACTGAAATAGCTGACGCATCACAGGCTGGTGACTAGCTGACGTACGCCGTCATACTAAGCATGCCGAAGGTGATTTAGACTGTCAGACATACGAACAAACGCATTGACACCACATTCGCCAATCGTGCAATTCCACATCTTCATCGTCCATCGATAATTTCTGGGTTTGCAGGATATGGTATCGAAAAACACGTAAGTTGCACGTTTTTACTGATCTTCAAACCAACCTTGGTGCCCAGGAATGGAACACATTGCATGGTTTGAATTGCGATGAACCTTCTTACGATCAAGATGCGTAGAGAAAGCTGATCAACAAACTAAGGTACGGGCGGGAGTAACTCTGGAATCGTTGTCTCGCAAGCTAACACGTTTGGCTGTGGGCTATCAGAAGAATTCCAATGACTGGAACTTCTCCTGACAACACACAGCCAGAGAACGTTCTGGAAGGCATGATGTGTTTTCAAGCGACACTCCTGTATCACTCTCATTTACCTTTACCATTTGTAGGATATCCTGCTGAAAGGAGCCCTAGGAACGGGCAGAAAGACAGTTGCCCGTGCGATCAAGGCCTGGGGTGCGCCCCTTTCTGTACGAAGCGAGGTAGCAGGTTTTTTTGCGCTCCGTGAGATGCATGCACCCGACTGGGCGCACGAGGAACCAAGTTCTCCAGAACACGGTGAATATGTGCCTGTTTGAAATATCTGCTTGCTGTCTTGTATATTGTATATATATATGGCTCATTAGATCTGACATTCCAATTGTAACCATAATGTACTTATCATCATGCATATGAATACCTATGGCATGCAAGAGACGGAGGACTTCGTTATCGATCATAATTAGCTTATTGCTTATATAGTATACAGCAGGATTCTGGAAGGGCACAACGTATCATTCCGTACAAGCCCGCGGCGTGAATGTGACTAATAGAATATCTGAAACTTGAAATGCTCGAGCGATAGTGAGTACCATTCTAGTGTTTTAAGTGGACTTGGTATCAGTGTAAACTAGAAACGTGACTTGCACTAGAACTGCTAAGGTGCGTGCCGCACCTGCGATGGCCACTTTGATTGATCTCTGATCTCAGCAAGGACTCTAATTTCTCATTAATATTAGGTGTCTAAGCCACAATGCATGAGGCTGCTCGCCCTCGACCTTCCATTTATGTGTGAATGAAGTCCTATGGAAGGTGAGTGTTATATTACAAAGTGCAGTGCTGCTACTCCTCCTTCATTGGCGCATTTCCTGACATGTAACGTTTCCGGGTCATGATCAGCGTCCTGATCCGCATGTTACTGTCCTTCATCGATGCATCGGGAGTGCAGTATTCTTGAAGATTTAACAGATACGCAGGCTTCGATAGGGCCGATAGGCGGACGAAAAGGAAGGATATCCATTCCAATGATGCGCATGGACGGCCCATGTAACTTGACGTCATTTCTAGATGCCGGGACGAAGGACGTGATCGACCACGTATCAGTATCCAAAAATACTACGAGACTTTTCCACCAGACATTTCACAACGAGAGGTTGGGATGGAACCGCAGATTGTAAATTATGGAAGTCGCCGGGTAGCCTAAATCGAAGGTGGAAACTAGGATGATGATGAATAGGTAAGTGTCCGTGATCTGACAGTGATAGCACATATGAGATTGTTATGGAGCTTGTACCTTTTGTCAGTATCCACGCAGCGATTCTTGCAACCGTTAGAATGTTCCGGTCACCAACAGCAGGAGTTCCTTATTGCTGTTGCATCAACAATACTCCAGCTAAGATTTGAGTAGTACGTACGTGTATATAGTCTCGGACATGCTTCACAACGTTATTCAGCACTGAGTTAGTGAGGGAAGGTTATTCAAGGAGAACGTGCACTAACAGTGGGAGAGCTAAGGCGTAAAACAATATATGAGAAATCAGACACCCCGTAGTCCATTCTCACATGCCTGAGAGCCTAGCTTTGAGCAAGCACACAAGGCTCGAGGTTAGATTAAGCTACTATATGAATTGAGTCGACCTCTTAGAAACCGCCTTAGATAGCGCTTGAAAACTACTCACCGGGAAGTCTATGTCAAGACATTGTAGCTGGTGATGTTAGTTGCTGTGTGATGTCCAATGTCGAAATTGGCACAATGTGGCATCCCGTTCGACAAGTAATGAAGATCACTGCGGGCCGGGATACCTCACGCATCATCATGATGTTATGAAGGTCAGACTAGAGGCTAAATATTGAGCTGCAGAAACGAATAGGTAGCGTACATTGCAAACAGAGGTGGCGAGTTGTGTGGTATCAATATCGTACATCAAAGACGGCTCAAAATACATCAGAGAGAGCAGGTAAAGCACATCAACAACAAGAATCCATCGAGATATGAAGGCATGCGACTCGTGAAGGATGAGGAGATTTAATGATGGCCGTCTGTATATTCAGGAGAGAGACAACAGAGAAAGAGCCAGAAACGAGTCCAGAGTCCAGCCCGTCTTATCATTGCATCTGGGCGCGAGGTTGTTGAGGTCGTGGCTATGCCAGTAGCATCGCCAACGGGAGGTGTGGTGGATGAACCAGCCTGTGGTTGCGAATATGACTGGGTCACATTGGGCTTTGGAGGCTGTGAGCCAGTGGCAGTAGGGATCTTCGGAGGAAATAATTTTTTTCGTCTCTCCCTCGCGCAAGCATTTCTCTACGTGAAATTAAGTGGTGTAGGACGATCAAGGAAGAGAAGGAACATACACGTTGTCCCGGCGCACATGGGACCTCGACGACTGCGGGACTGGGTTGTCTGCGCCGTTTCAAAATGTTTCGAGCCCGGTCGAGAGGAGAGGACAGTGGTGTAGCACGACCACTAGAGGGGCTGGGGTTGCGATGGAATAGACGGCTGAGAAGCGTGCTACCTGGTGATGCTGAGGAGCTTTGTGCAGAGGACTGAGAACATGCCAGAGGTCAGTAAAACGAAATCGAATTGATAGCGAATCGTGATGACATACATGAGAACGATTTGGTGCAACTCCGTCGAAAAAACCTTGGGGTAGCCAATAAGCAGGCGGACGTCGTTGAACTGGAGGTTGTTTAGCACTAGTCTAGAGCGCATATATTGAGAACAACGAAATCTTTTTATGAAGGTGTCACATACATGGAGTACCGGCTGGTTGGCCTGACAGAGCGCGTTCAGTTGTGAGGATATACATTAAGACGTGCACATCAACTCACCTTTGAATTCAAAAGTAGATCAACATCCCATGTGTACGCGTTTGCATCGCTGCAGCCAGTGGCTAGTAGCTTTCCATCTTCCGAAAACGATACGGAGTCAACCCGGTATGCGTGCTGAAGGGGCGGGCCGATGGGTTGTCCATTGTCGAGGTTCCACAATAGCACTGTCTGGTCGTGTGATGCGCTTGCGAGGATGCGGTCATTTGGTGATATTCCCTATCCATTTAGTGATGACCTTGCCTGTGTCAATATCCCACAACCTCACTGCACCATCTGAACTCCCGCTAACCACTTTCTTCCCGTCCGGAGACAACGTTATACACTCCACTCCACCTTCTCCGTCTGTCCAGTCTTCTCCTATCTGCTTCCCGCTCTTCAAGTTCCACACTCGGAGCGAGCTGTCATGTGAACAAGTGATGATTCGCTGTCCACCTGGCAGGTGTATGATGCCTAGCACACTTTTAGTGTGTCCCTTGAATTCTTGGTGGAGTGTTATTGCTGATGTCTCTTTCGTTTTAGCAGTGGACGAAGCCATATTCCAGAATTTTCACTACAGTACAATGTCGTCTCAGCTTTCATCGATCAATTTTCAGAATAATCACTTACAAGGATTTCTCAGCAGCGATAGGCAGGCAGCGGGGACTCGAATGATGGTTCTGGTGGTCAAGTCAGAACTAAATCCACTGCTTCCTGGCACGTTTTTGTACATGCTGTAGTCTGGTGTTCGCTTCACAGCCTATATACAGCATAGGCTGCGCACCTAAAGTGCCTAATCATCCACATGATCACCTAGTTCTCAATGAAAGCCGGCTCAAAATACATCAGAGAGAGTGAATAGAGCACATCAACAAGAATCCATCGAGAGATATAAAGGCATGCCACTGGTGAAAAATAAGAAATCTAATGATGACCATCTGTATTCAGAGACAGCCGGGAAAGAGCCAGAAGCGAGTCCAAAGTGCAGCCTGTCTTATCGTTGCATCTGGACGCGAGATCGTTGAGGTCGTGACTAAGCCAGTAACATCGTCAACGGGAGGTGTGGTGGATAAACCAGAGATCGCAGCCTGTGGTTGCGAAGATAACTGGGTCACATTGGGCTTTGAAGGCCGTGAGTTACTTGCGGTAGGGATCTTCGGAGGAAATATTCTCCCTCGTGCAAGCATTTCTCTGAATGAGATTAGCTGGAGTAGGACGGTCAAGGATGAGAAGAACATACACGTTTTCCGTGCGCATATGGGACCTCGACAACTGCAGGACTGGGTCCTTGAAATCCAATGCCTTCACCTCTTTGTCTGCGCCGTTTCAAAATGTTTCGAGGTCGAGAGGAGAGGACAGTGATGTAGCACGAGCGCTGGAGGGGCTGCGGTTGTGGTGGAATAAACGGCCGACAAGTGTGCTGCCAGGCGATACTGAGGAGCCAGCGCGCCTTCGTGTAGAGGAGTCAGGACTGAGAACGTCAGGAAAACAAAATCGGATTGATAGTGAATCATGATGACATACATGGGAACGATTTGGTGGAACTCCGTCGAAAAAAACTTGGGGTACCCGATAAGCAGGCGGACGTCGTTGATTCAGAGGTTGTGTAGCACTAGTCTAGCGCATATATGATGAGAACAATAAGATCTTTTGATGAAGGTGTCACGTACATAGAGTGCCAACTTGCTGGCCTGGCAGAGCGCGTTCAGTTGTGAAAATATACAATGAGATATGCATATCAACTCACCTTTGAATTCGAAAGTAGGTCGTCGAGGCCAGCTTCTCGAACAATTGTAGCAGCATCCCATGTGTACGTGTTTTTGTCGCGGCAGCCAGTGGCTAGTAGTTTTCCATCTTCCGAAAACGATACGGAGTGAACCAAGTTTGCGTGCTGGAGAGGCAAGCCGATGATTTTTCCATTGTCGAGGTTCTACACTGTATTGTCGTACAATGCGCTTGCGAGGATTCGGATATTGCAATGGCCCAGACCACTGGTTGGTGTGCGCTTCCAGTAATGTGGTTTGCTTGTCTTCCGCGGGCCGGCCCGGGTAACGACATCCTCACACCTGTACCCTGAGACGGGTCCAGGAATTACTGTGAATGTCTGTCCAAAGTCCGTCCCATTGTGTACTTTCAACATCTGCTGAGTCTTTTGGATCTCGGTTGTTTGTCTAGGCGGCAGCAACATTTCAAGTTGTCCTTTCTCGAAATTACCAACACAGTAAATGCATTTCTCGACAAATGTATGCGCAATACTAGTATTCGTACAGGTATCCTAATGAATTGTATGTATCTGTCAAAACTTTTTGTATCCATCGTATGCAGAGTAGTACTCTATAGAGGACCATGTAAGGGACACCTGTGTCCCTGCCGCACTTCCAGGCCCGTAAATGCCTTGGCGCAGGAAGTCCTCCGCCAGTCTACCGTTCCTGCAAGCTGCTAAATGCTAAAACTTCAGAGACATCATGTAGGTACAAGGTCAATCCATAAACTCATAAAAAATACAAATCCCACAGAGGTAGAGCAAGCCAAAGCCAACCCGCCCCACCAAGCAGTTTCAGTTAAACCCAAGTCTAAACTGTCAGTCATAACGATGTTATATGCATGCTGGACCCCTCTCCCCAACGCGCTCGAGTTGCAGTAACAATTATCATAGACATCCGCAAACTGCAGCATACTGGCCGTGATTAACCAGACTGCGTTGACGGTTGCCAAGAATTTCCCACTCCATCTCAAAAGGTCTGATAGGACCTTTGCGAGACGCATTGTGATAGAAAAGAAAGGACTCCAGCTGGATCTGGCCGAGTATAAATATGTGTAATGCGAAATGATGCTCGATGTGACAAGCATTGCCCAGACTATCGTAGCCAGTGCACCGTAGAGGATATAACCAAGAGATCTACAACCAAGGCCCTGTCGTGTGCCGTTGTCAACGATATGTACAGGTATATGAATCAAATGGTGCTTACCATAGTCGGAGTAAAATACACAACCATTACCGCAGCTCCCGTTGTTGCCCATTGCAAAGCCATGGACAGGAGCCACGCCATGAACATGCGGAAGAATATCCCTGACGCCCAGGGGCTCCGTACTCCGTATCTAGGTGCTGCGTATCGAGGAAGTCTACAGTAAGCATTGACTTCGGACGGGTTTCCAGACCTGTTACTGGACTCAATAACGTTCTTCCCGCCCGCGTTCTTCCATATATCACCCGTCTTGACTGGTCTATGCATTCTGGAATTGTTGGAGGCCATTAGAAAAGCATCGAAGATATCCTCCGCCGACCGGGACCATGGGATGGCCCTGGCATAGTTGTAGATAGGTGGAATTAAGCTTTCGTCAGGAGACGAAGAGTGTTCTAAAGTGGAATCAATGGATATTGCTCGTCTTTCGGAAAGGTCTGATGCCTTTATAACTCCATGATAGGTCGCTACAAATGCCATTGCATCTGCATTGTCCATGGCCCGTTTAATGCGCACATAGTCACACTTTGGGGATAGCTGCAGCCAACCTATCACGATTGGTATGAGCCATAACCAAATCGACCCCGCGCCTTGACCGTTAGAGTTAAGATTGCCGTTGATATCCGATATTGAACCGATGAATGCCAACAGGTATGTAACAGTAACCCAAGCGATAGATGTTGCAGATGCGATGGACCAGGTGAGAGTATAATCGAGGGAGTCGGCAACTTTCGGCCACCAGTCATCATTCTCTGGCAGGACAATGAGGGAACTGAGCAGCGAGTCTTCGTTTGTTATTTTCAGTGGAGTTTGCTGAAGGCTTATGAGGATGCGGACGGCGTGTTTGGCATTGGGAAAGGACACATTCTCAAATCGACGGCTGATCCACCGAGCATTGAGAATAGTGAGAATCATCGAGTAACCGGCGAGCAACGGTGAACCGATTGTGAGGATGGCAGACATGAGGTTGTCAACCCTATGTCTTGCACCGAAAGGCAGGTGAGAAATGAGCGCAAGGTAGGGTAACAGCCAGGCACTGAACTGCTGCGAAATGTTCGCCCAGTTTGGCTTCTGTGTTCCAGAGCCGCACTGTGAAAGACACGCGTCATAGGTGAATCCGACTGCTGTTAAGATCTCCGAAGACGAGTTTGCTACATTTCCACCAGTGGCATTGACTAATCCGAACGCGTTGAGCGTATGGTTCGCATTATTTCTGAAGTTGATAAAACAGTCAGTAAAGTTGACCGCGGACGCCCCTTTGAGAGACGTGAGCAGTAAAAGTAACAATCGGATCTCTGGGCGAATGGTGAGCAGAAGTCAAGACTAGACATTGGACTCACTCATTGTGTCGCGCATTAGCTGCATCATAGGGCAGAGTGACCCTATGGATTTATATAGTAAGGGAGTTCCCGATACGTAAGCCCCAGAGAACTGGCAATAGACTTAATGTCCAAAAACCGTTGAACATCGTTACACAGAACTCTTTTGTCTAAACCTGGCGATTCGTTACTAACTGATATCTGAACTTTGAAATCATACAGGAACTTACCGTGTCCGGTTTCACCCGACCTCTGAATCAAGTGAGAACGTTCACTTCAAAGTCAGGAATTTCGCAAATACCATACCTATGATTGACACAATAAGTCTAATGATCTAGATAGACATACTCCAACCGCTGCCTTCGAGGAAAACCAGGCATGCAGTTCGAAGCAAAGCAAGGAGCTTCGTGCCTGTGACTATCATGCATATGTGGGGGTTGTGGATTGGTTGAAGATTGAACCAGACTTGGTCGACACCGCAAGATTGTTTAGATAGCGGGTTACAGATATGCATCTACAGTACATGGAAGGAATCGGCCCAAGATTGAGCGTTTTACGTGGCATGCACTCCCGATCCGCAGTGCATTGCTTGTTGTGCAGAACCAACGAGTGTAATAGTGTATGCATCGAAGCTCTGGCCCGCTGACAAGGGAGACAGCCCATCTCAGTGGTAAGGCCTGAATATTGAATCCTGATGCTGCATGCATTGATGGTTTGGGTCAGAATCGTCAGATTGAGGCTTGTCAGATTGACCCGTGATCCGAATGATATCCGAAATTTTCAGCACACAATATTACATAATATTTTTCTAGAAGTTAGTACCATTATATCTATTACGCACTGCCAGGCAGTACTTCGTTCTTTCAGTCACTCGCGTCGGTATCTCGCCACCCTCAGTCTAATGGCTGAACAATCACGGTACTTTGTCACGCATGTTGCATCAAGCGCATCCATCATGATCATCCATGGCACCATTGGCACGTAGATTCAGACATCCCACGAATTTTGTTCTGAATGTCACGGTGGAACAGGGAATCAAACCAAAAAACTATGCCTCAGTGAACGTTCTAAATCTCACAACTTGACGAGTCATTTTGTTATCGACCGTCGATTCGAGAACGATATCTGCTGTGAAAATTGTCCTCACACCTCTTGAGTCTTTGAAGCCACGTTTCCCAGCATCCATACATACGGACAACCGTTCAAGCTCCCAGAAATATTCCGTGTTTCCCAGCGTATATGAATGGATGGTCGACCAATCTCCACAATATTCCGCATCTTCCAGCATACGGATAGTCATCTAATCTCCACGAAGAATAGCACGGCATTCGGGCTAAATCATTACACATTGCAAGATACTCCTCGCTCACTTCACAGGCTCCCCCTCGCATGTCGATGGTTTTTTCATTCCCTGTTCCGCACGAGGCACTATCATTGTGCGTGAATTGGGATTTTTATGTGGATCGACATAGGCTTCATAGAGTTTTGCCGCGACTTCCCTTGTTCAGTGTTTGCCCCTCTTGATCGAGAGGTAACTGCGATTCTCCGTTGATCGCGACACGAGCAAGGACTATGTAGACGTCTTGTAAAAAAAATTGCATTTGGTCTCGAAACGTCAAATTTCAAATGCCGGGACTGCGGTGACGAAAGGTGAAGGGAGCGTGGGAAGGAGACACGTTCTGTGAACTGCTCGATATTGTAACCATGATCTTTGAAGCAGCGTAGACGTCTCTACTTCCAAGCTGTGTAGGACCAGGTGTCTAGCTAGGGGAGTGCTGTAAGATGTGCGTACAAATCATGCATTTTTCGGCTTAACACTGTAACAGATCACATATTACCCCTCCGCCGCCGAAGGTGAGACGAGTTCCATGGAAATTTTACCTTTAACACGTTATCTAATGGTGGTATGCTCCCCCAGGTTAATATCGGTGATGAGAGTTGACTCGCACATTTACTGTTACATCATGACCATGGCTGGAGAGTACGGAGTATCTCTGCCGGTTCCGTGGATGCTGCTCGTATGAGTACTGATGCACGACAGATGTCTCTTCTCAGCCCCACCTGGCGGGAGTCCTTCGACACAGTGGTGTTTTTCCTAGGCGCCTCTCGCGCGCAAGCAATATATCCTGGTCCTCGTAGAACCAATCCGTGATTGCCCCACTTACTATGGTCTCTGCAATACTCCCGTTCCTTGTGTTAATGAGGTGCGCTGCGCTTCATGGACTCACTTTAGGATTTGACACATACACAAATTGCATCCTCGCTCTTGAGACCCTTTCTTTTCTAGTAGTCTGTGTACTTGCAGACACTTGCACCAAGCGAACGCCAACAACACAGATGCAAGTGACTTTTTGTTGCCACGATACTTTCTCCCTCCATATTTGTAAATAATTCATACCAGAGCAGTGGTATCCTACAATGACTTTGTGGAGTTCCACAGCTGTTTCGTCGGTGCACTCTCACATGCAGCCACATCTCTGGTATATTGTTCATGTGCTACGACGCTTTATCTTGTCGCCACTTTTCCACTGGTGCTTAGGTCTCCACATTCCTACCTTCCGCATTTTTCCACTACGTTTGTATCGTATAAGACGCCATGTTTTATCACCACTCACTCATCATCTCCCACCGCTTAAAGTTTTCAGCAGTCAGTTTTCATCGCTCAAAGTCCTACTCTTCTCCTTACATCTTTCATTTCTACTCGAATCATGGAACAAGTGTGTTCAAACCTAAAGTGCTCTGCAGTCATCCCGATCCCGGAGGTATGGTTTTCCTGTTCTGCTGTTGTCTCGATTCACATTTCTTCGTGTACAGGGTCAAGAAGTAGCAATGTTCGACCGCAAGTCAATTTGCGAAAAGTGCTATGGCAAACCGATTTGCGCAAAGTGCGACCGTTTGTTGCACGTAAGATGATTCTCTTTTGGTCTCCGGATATTATGCTGATCTAGATTTCACCTGCAGGCGCCGCTCCCGATTATCCCCGCAAGACAAATTGTGCCAGTAAGTGTTTGACTTTCCCTTCATTTTGTCGCTAGAGTACTGACCCCTACAAAAGGTATATGAAGAACCAGAGGCTTGCCAGATTGAAGCAATTCACACGTATCTCCCGAGACCCAAGCAGGGCTACGTGATCAGGCGTGCACAAGTCCCCGACGGGGAGGGTGGTATGCGGTACGAGTACATTTCTTGCCGTGTGGAACGGCACACCCACGCCAAGCTGGTGAGCCCTGTCAAAAAGTTATTTCATTTTACTCAGCGGGGCTCTTAGAACTAGGAGACCAATTGTCTGCTGAATGTTTGCACCGATTATTAACCATTCTGGACCGTATTTTTATGTCTACTTATTATGTATGCATAACACTATACAACCTTATATCTAACTAAAGTTCATTGTGTACTATGATCTTGCGCATATTCTCCTCTGGACCACCCTTTATATCTGCCATGGGCTCACAAGTATGGTCCGCATAGCATAATATTTCAGAACATTGAGAGGAAGACAGATGCGCAGGAACGGGGCTAGTTGACACCGTATCACACCTCGTTCTGTCGGACTGAGTTCAAACAATGTGGGTTCTCATGTAAGACGAGAACAGCTCGATCTCGTTGGTGTCCAGGAGCAGTGGCAACTTCCACGTGCACAATGGTATCGTTTGATCATACGACAACAAAAACCTTGTATGGTAACGCGAATCACCATACAGCAAGTTGACCCTCGACAGCATACTTCTTTTAAAGAAATGTTCAAACTATGCAAGGAATATACTTAAATTTATATCGCATCATCACAACATCGTCATGTGTAACATACAAAGCCCCAATTTACCGTCCAGAACGGACCAGAAAGTCGAGATGACACCTGGGTGTTTTAAATGGCGCCGAAGTCTCGCAAAATAAAAGGTTATTATCTACTGTCAAAAATCATTCGTGAGAACACAAGTAGGACACATACCTGCAAAGTTATTGCTACTGCTGCCCGAGTGAAACGACAGATTCGAAGAGGGAGTGATATTCTGATGTGCCAGTGGTTAGCATATTTTGGTGGTTAGCTAAACGGCAATTGCTGATGGATAGTAATTACTGGGAGTGGACTGAACAGGAGAAGAAAGGGATAAGAAAAACTAGCTGGGCGTCGATAACTCGGAAAATTAGGGATAGCCTTGCGTCAGTCTTGAGCTCGCGATAGCTAGCAGCGGTTGAAACATAAAAAATTGGTAGGATCCGACCTCATTCCATGTTTCAACCAGAACAGAGATCTGTGGGTACGTACAAACGAATGCTTGGACGACAATAATGCTGGATTGGTGCTGACTCGCAGAGACCACATACATAATAGAATATGTTGTGCTTCACCAGGACGGCGTGTGTATTGTTGTTGGACGCTCGCCACCAGGTTTGGACGACACGTATGAGCGTCAAGGAAACAAGTCCTGGGGGGAGTGTCAGTCATCGCGTCTAATGTAATGAATGCTTCAAGTTCCCGGTGACATACCCAGTTGAAAGATAAACGAGAGAAGAAATGGCAAGAAGAATTGGACGCGGGTTGAGCTCCGGTAGCAGCCTGTGATACCTGGGATCGCGCTAGTCGTGACTGTGAGGTGGAGTGAATGCGTGCGAATAGAAGTGAGGGAAGGTGAAAGCACAAACCATAAGAAGTAACGATCGCGCCAAAACAAATGCCGATGAACGATGCCATGACAGCCTGGCTGATCGATTAACCATGAAATCAATGTTGAGGGCATGGGACTCACAAAAAGGGCGGATAGCATGGCTACAAGTACGATCTTATTACTGTTCCAAAGCGCATATGTCCTGAGCACAAAAAAGCCTGGAGGAATCGGATCAGAAGCACGTGTATGTCGTGGATGAAGGAGAGATACATTCAGAGCAAGTGAGTGATATCACTGCGGAACCTGTGAAAGGAAAGAGCAGCGCTCGGTAAGGACGTGCGTATAGCATGTGCCGTGCACATACCTGAGTAAATATCGATCAGCATCATTCGCCGGCGGGTAGGTAATTTCGCTGCATATTTACATACTTTTGAGTTCTCGTTCGGGGAGAAATCCAGTTAAACAAAACACGTCAACTCAATGGCCGCCATGGGAGGGACGTATGCCGAATTGAACGCACGAAGTATGCCCAATATGACAAATACAAAGTGACATGCCGTGCAATGATATAAAGGACTTTTACTTTATGCCAGCGCGGCCGACACAGGAACATCCACTTTAAACAGCATGTGATCAACATTTGAAGCGAGACACAAGCACATCACCTCTTCTTGAAGTGAACAAACATAATCATAGGCCCAGATAAGCAAGTTTAACGGCGGACAGGAAGAGTTCAGAACAAGCTTACCCAGAATGTCGCCATCGACGCCGAGCTGTCACGTTAGATGACGGAACAAAGCAGTTCAAACGACACGTACTGCACATGTACTAGTGACCCATAGCATGTCTGTCATTGTCTTGTCATCGTGTTAAGAAAGCGACGCACCGCTAAGTACTGCAGACTCTTGGCCGCTGCGATCTCGTCAGCTGAATATTCCATCTTCATTTGTTCGAGGTAAAAAAAAAAAAAGGGCTTTACGCGCTCATCATGCATCTTCTTAAGTATCTCGTCTTTGAACCCACCTTAGTCTAAACCTTACTGATGTACTAAGGACACCATTCGGCTTAGCCTGTCAATGACCGTCTTGATCGGGGCTGTTAAACTTGATAAAAGTTCCAGGACCTAGATCTGAATAGGTACTAGTCTAACCATTTTACCCGTACCTCTGTGTATGGAGGCAGCCGTAAGGCCTTGGTTTTGGTTTTGTACAGAGGTTCTCGCGACTGCTATTACTAGTAGTAGTCTACCGCCGGAATGTCCCGGCGCCACTGTACGTCATGAGCGAGTGCTCGCTTCCCACATTCATTTCTCTCACCCACGACGTCGAGTTCGCCGTAACTCGCACCTCCTCACCCACACCTACAGTTTTTCTTTAGACATCTTTTTTTAGTATGGTCGAGCACCTCAGTATTGGGCTCAGTAGCAGAGCCCCAGCTACTCATCAATCAACCCATGGCGCCGTCCCACTCAATTCAGGTTCGAATTCACACCCAGCACTATCCGCGAGGCAATCTACCGCGGGCAGTGGAGATACTGTTGTTCTAGGGCTACCAGTCTATGCTGCGCAGCGATCAAACTCACAGGGTACGCAGCTTTCCGTACACCAACGCACTCGGCTTTCCACCGCGCAAGCTGCGCACTTAATTCGGTACTTCGCATATTGTCCGTGCAACTAACAGCAGTACGGCTAGCAGCTGCTCAGCCCTAGATTAATCATGCTCCCACGGATGAGATCGGTGCTCTGAAGGCACAAATTACCGAGCTCGAGCACAGGAAGCCGGCAACCGTTTACCTGCCGGAGCACTTGTTCTTCATCAAACTTTGATAACAGACCCTGGAGCTGTCGAACGGCACCTGAGCGAGTCTGGCCAGTGACAAGGTCGAGTCTAAACGAGCCACCTTGCCTGCCCTCCGACCAAGAAACAAAGTTAGTCCGATCTGCATATGGGGTACCTGAACAATTTTTAGAAGCTCTTTTCCTTTGATGTGTTGCAGAGTCCCTTAAAGAGCAGAGCCTTGTGGCATTGCGTTTCTTGTGACCATCGCCATCACGCCCTGATGCGGTCATTACATAAAACAATGGTAGTAAATGGAAACACAGCAATCGTAAATGAGAAAGCAGATTCGTCCACCAGGCTATAGAGGTAGGTACTGTGCTAGGTCAGCATATGTTTCACCACGGTTAGGGTAGGTTAGTAAGGGGGTGACCTTGTCTTGTTCTCTGAGGTTCACCTGGGGTAGGGTGCCCCTAGGGATGAGCTACGACACGATCAAGGTTAAATGCGAGGCGTCAGGTGCCTACAATTGGTTAGTCGCTGTCCTGTGCAAGACACAAAAAATATAGTATGATCCGCAAGAGCCTATTTCATCTATGAGCTTGATCTGCAGTAAAAGAGATTTACGTTCGTGAATAGAGTGAGCGCGGTGGGATGAAAACCCAGAACATATTGCAACGCGCAGGAGTTTTTATGGTTAATCATGAATATCTACAAACAGTTTATGTAGCGCCAGCTCTGCGATATGAGTCAAGATTCAAAACAGAGAGGGTACTCATGGACCAGTCATCTCGTAGGTCAACCCTTGTTTCATGAACGATGCCAAATAAGCCAAACCACGCTATAAGACTTCACACCGTAATGACCGTACGATCTGCAGATGCAGATGACATGTCGGACATGGAAATACACGTGAAGATCTCGGGGCTATACGCGTGGCGGTCGATATGCCAGAGATGGAGGTGCATGCGCGTGGCGAGAAGCGCAAGGACAAAGGCCTCCAAACTGGATGTGCGTATGCGAGGGTGCTGTCAGTAGAAATTGGCAATATAAGTTGGAAATGCATACTCTTCGAGGAGGGAGTAATATACAGCCTGTGTGTGCGGAATATCAGTGACACGATCATATCGAAGGGACGTTTACGCACATCAGAAAACATTATTGGCGCAAGGACATTCACAGCCGAGAGAACTTTCGAGACAACGGTCATCATTAATGAGGACAGAGAGATATGAGGGTGCTGACTCACACAGACCGCACGCATAGTAAAATATGTTGTGCTTCACCAGAACGGCGTAAATATCGCTGTTGGACGTTCGCCAGGTTTGGACGACACGTATGAGTGTCAAGGAGACAAGTCCTGGAGGGAGCGTCAGTCATCGCGTCTGATATAATGTATACTCCAAGTTCCCAATGACATACCCAGTTGAAAGATAAACAAGAGAAGAAATGGCAGGAAAAATTGGACGCGGGTTGAACTCCGGTAGCAGCCTGTGATACCTGGGATCGCGCTGGTCGTGACTGTGAGGTGAAGTGAATGCGTGCGAATAGAAGTGAGGAAAGGTGAGAGTACAAACCATAAGAAGTAACGATCGCGCTAAAACAAATGCCGATGAACGATGCCATGACAGCCTGGCTGATCGATTAACCATGAAATCGATGTTGAGGGTATGGGACTCACAAAAAGGGCAGATAGCATGGCTACAAGTACGATCTTATTACTGTTCCAAAGCGCATATGTCCTGAGCACAAAAAAGCCTGGAGGAATCGGATCAGAAGCACGTGTATGTCGTGGATGAAGGAGAGATACATTCAGAGCAAGCGAGTGATATCACTCCGAAACCTGTAAGAAATCGCAACGCTCAGCAAGGACGTGCATGTAGCAAGCACCGTACACATACTTGAGTAAATGTAGACCAGTATCTTGCATTTCTGGCGATGTCATGCAGTCAGTGTCATTCATCGGCGGGCAAGTAACCCCGCTGCATATTCACATACTCTGGTGTTCTCATTCGGGGCGAAATTCACTGAAACACAACATGTCAATTCAATATTGGGGGATGTATGCCAGGATTGAACGCACGAAATATGTCCGTGATGACGAATAGAAAGGGGACATATCGCGCAATGATATAAAGGACTTTTACCTTAGTCCAGCGCGACTGATGCAGGAACGTCCACTTTGAACAGCATGCTATCAATATTTGAACCGAGGCGTATCGTAACACAAGCGCATCACCTCTTCGTGAAGTGAACAAATATAATCATAAGTCTGGATAAGCGAGTTTAACGGCGGACGGGAAGAGATCGGAACAAGCTTACCCAGAATGTCGCTATCGACGCTGAGCCATCACGTTAGAACGAGGAACAAGCAATTCAAATAACACGTACTGCATATGTACTAGTGACCCATGGCATGTCTGTTATTGTCTTGTCATCGTATTAAGAAAGCGACGCACCCCCAAGTACTGCAGACTTTTGGCCGCTTCGATCTCGTCAGCTGAATATACCATGTGCATTCGTTCGAGGTGAAAAAGGGCGTTACGCGCTCATAATGCAGCTTCTTAAGTATCTCTTTTGAATAAGCTTCGAAATGGGGTCTGAACGTTCTGAACCTTAATTCAAGGACACCATTCGGTTTACCAGCTTTGATCGGGGCATGCCGCGTTCCATTAGCTGATTTAAAGTTGACGTGATCACAGGCCGCACCAGGTGGAGGCTAACCTGATGGAAGTTACAGCTGGGTTTCAGTAGTTTTACTGTATAAGTACTCTAGAGGGGACGTAAGACACTTACCATATTCAATTAAGTTTGAACGTGGCACAGGTTGACTCGCCTCAGCTCAGTTCATTGTGTCGACCTCTTTTAGATCAACTCTAGCCATTTCGGTCCTCGGATATACCGTGGTTCTTCGGAGCATGATGAGGTTAACGCGCGCAATGATGATATCTCGTCACTTTTTAGGGTTGACTCGCACCTGGACCCTGGATTGAATCTCGTCGAGTCATCAAGAAGATTGATGCTAAGGGTAAAGATGCGGTAACAGGAAACGAACAGTAGTAAGCCAGCGAGGTGCACGACAGTCATAACGGTTGAACATGTTCGAGGAACCTCGCCGAAAGTTTCGAAGCGCGTGTAGATAAATAAAACGGTATCGGCGGAGGCGTCCCTTTCTTTACCAGTCATGAGGGTGTTATGTAAAATAGAATGAATAATTAACTGATGGACCTCCTCGACACACCGGTGACCCCGACTCGGCGCTTGCATTAGTCGACTTGGATAATTAGTGAATGAGTTTATACATATTTGGTTATTATAAACGCAATTGATGTATGGTAAGAACGAAAAAATCGGATATAACAATGCATATGTGCATGAAATACGAATGCGTGCTGGAAAGTATCCCGTGAAAGTCAACGAGTAGTCGTAGCCATCAAGCGCAGGAGCGACAACTAACGTCAAAAATAATCAAGGAAAAGAGGGTCTGAGATCATGACGACGACGACGACAATGTACTTTACACATACGTATGATCATCCAAACTTAAGTGGTGTCCGTCGAAACGTGAGTGTAAAACGTGGTGCAGCATTACAAATTCAACTTCAAATATGGTCTTTTTGAAACCCTGCGCGCAATCAGTCTACTGCCTTATAGACTCATACGCAGGGGGAACATCTCTCTGTTCTCCGGCTTCTTCTTCACTATGGGCTCGTCCCGCATCTTGATGCTGAACAACGCCAGACCCCTCCCCGTCGACTTCTTGTTGGGTAGCGAGGCTCAGGCCTTGACGGCCAGCAGCAGCTTCTCTCTCCTTCATTGCCCGGCTGCTGGAGGAGGTGTTGCTGACGCTTGGGGCGGGTGATGTAAGCGGGAGTGGGTTGTGCCAGTCTGCTTGTTGCATTGCGTACATGTTGGGTGCTCCTTGAGGATACTGGCCCGGGCCTGGGCGTATGAACCCCTGAGAGGGGTATCCCTCACTGGGAGAAGTGACGGTGTCGCTGTATTGGGAGGGAGAGCTGAGTGGGGAGGTTGTGCGGTTGATAGCTGGGACGGCAGCTGCGGCGGGACCCGCAGCTAAGAAGGGACTTTCTCCGTATTGCCGCATACTTCCGGCATGGTCAGGGTAGGGGGTGATCTCGGTTTCATCGCCAAGGTCTACTTGGGGGAGTGTTCCGCCACCTGAGGGGTGGGAAACGACACGATCGGGGTCAAAGTTGCCGTCGAACTCGTCTCGCCTTCTGCGACGACGTAAGCAGAAGAAGAGGAGCCCGAAGATGACGATTAAGGCGATACCACCGACGACGCCACCTACGATTGCGCCGGTGTTTGATGAGTTGTTTGTAGTAGTAGGAGAGGTTGTTGAGACAGGGATTGAGGTTGTCGTGGATATCTCCGTTGTGACAACGATTGTTGATCCGTAAGAATTTATTGAGCTAGTTGATGGGGTAAATGACTATGGAAGAAATGAGATAAGAGTGGACAAACGTAAGGGTGACGGGTACTGTAGTAGCGACGGATGTCATGGAGGTTGTGGTTGGAGTTGTACTAGTGGCGGAAGGGGTAGTTGAAGTTTGTCCATTGCTGTTTGTGGTTGCAGGTGTGGATGATGTAGGAGTTGTAGTTGGTGTTGATGATGATACTGGAGTTGATTGGGATGTCGATGTTGGTGTTGTTGACGTTGATGTCGGAGTAGTAGTAGTAGCTACAGATGATCAATTAGTGATGTTTGTACATTTATTAGGATACGAAAGGGGAGAAGAAATACTTGGTGTTGTAGGAGTAGGAGTAGTAGTAGGTGGAGTTGTTGTAGGCGTCGGTGTTGTTACTGCGGGCGATGTCGTCGGCACTGGTGCAGACGACATGATGGCAAGAAGGAAAAAATCGGATATTGGAGTTGGAGCCTGTTTTAGGAGAGAGACTATAAAAGTATCATACGGAAAAACGTTTGCTCAAGAACTGCGCAGCCAACACGAGGAACAAGGTTTTTAACACGTAACTTGCATTTATTCAGCCCAACCATTCAATCTCCGACTTCATGCCAATGCCCGTGTCTCAAGTCTGCCATCCATGCCCGTCTCCATGCACATGTGGTACCATACCTTTTCTCCGTCTCATCTCGTAAAATCAAAACTTCGTTCCCCAGAATTAAGGCCCACATCTGATACCCTCGAACTGCCTTGCCTATTATTGTAGCCAAATTGCAGCCGGAATTTCCACGTCGCGCACAACTGACGTCCCGTCTGTCCTTGTTGTCCCAATGCCGACTTCTCTCTTTCGATTCCACCACCGTGATTCTCACCGACACCCACGGCCCCAAGACCTCGTGTGAGTAAACATCCAAATAAACTAACTTTAGTCGGGTTTGCCCAAGCGTATTTAGAAACAACTCCTCAAATCCGCTTTTCAAACTATAAATTTCACCCCACATCGCTACATCATTCCCCCAACCCTCCGCTTTCTCCCCGCGAGAAGTTTCCAAAATGGGCATGATGTGTCCTACTGACGTTCAGATAGTATCCAATAATTGGCTTCTGGATCGCCTGCAGCTCTTCAAGTACGTACGTACTAACACGAGTAACAACCCGATATATCTTGCTATCCCGCCAGTACCTGCATCATCGCGAACGAACTGACAATATGTCGTTGATTCGGTCAACTTGTGACTTGTCGGTTTGTGTGGGATACTTCTCTCGAGAAGAAGACACCAGTCCATGACGTCACCGGGAGGACCACGGCATATCCTTTCCACAGGTACCCGCTGCGTATGCGCCAAGAAGGAAGCCAAGTAATTTCATAGAATTCAGGATCCTGGATTCGTTATAAGTCTACTTACTTGTAATCGATGAGTGGCCTTCCAATCGATGTGTGCATCCTCATGCAATAATACTTGTCCTGCACTTGTACAAGCTGCGATTCTCATCCCTCCACATCCCCTGATTTGGTAGAATATTTCGCAGGAGATCGGCCCTCGCGGCCCTGTTTCCAGGTTCGCTGTTCCGACTAATTTTGCACATCTTATGAGTGATACATGCGTGATAAACAATCACCCAGACACAATCGCAAAGGTTACATAGGCGAATGTCTGAAGCGTGCACATCCCCTTGCCGTCAAGTGCTTTGATAGCTAAATAGGCAATACATCATCTGTACAAACTCGTGGCTACTCCGAGCTCAATTGGGTAGTGCAGCAGATGTTGCTACTGTCCCGACCTTTGGCACCTCGTCAACAAGACATGGTGGTCATGCACCTTGAAGCATCTTGACACCACATTCCGGCTTATCTTGTTGAGTCTCGCATTCACTGTCCTGATCGGCTACTAAAAGACAAAGCAGATCCTCTTACATTTCTGCTGCTTCTGCTGTGATTGCATGAGCGGAGCGGTAGTGGGCTTCGTTATTACACCACCCACTCACTCGTTGGGGAAGCGCCTATGAGTGAAATTCAATTATACTCGCAAAATCTATCTCTGGAAATTGACTCCTCGAGACTATCACGACGGAGTCACCTGCTTTCGTCTCACCCGAGCGTTGAGTCAGAGTACGTGGTAGTGCCGGTGGAAAAGTCTGTCAGTTACCAGATTCGCAGCAGGGCAGACACAGGGTGAGACCATATTTTCGTAACATGAAGGGTACTTGACATTTATTGACGTTGACTTCCCATGACGCAGCTGCTTGATACGCACAAAGGACTCGGAGGGGCATCGCCGTGTAGGCAGTGCTATATTGTCTCAGACTCATGATGTCTTCATTTTTAATTTTTGGGACTTTTCACTCACCAGACGATCGACGATCAGTATGCTTGAATGTCCGTTTATGTATGAGATCTCCAGTCAGTGGTCGATCAGATGGTCATTGCATTTACGAGATTCATATGGAATGATACACGGTGCCCTCCCAGACCCTGCACCATGCAATAAACAATAACCTAAAAATCGATCCTGAAGTCCTCCATCTCTTGCGTCACATAAGTATTTCATATGCACGATGATAAGTGTATAGTTACAAATGGAGTGTCAGATCTAATGAGCTATAAACACATAGAATACAAGACAGTAAGCAGATATTTCAAACAGGCACATCTTCGCCGTATTCTCGAGAACTTGGTTCCTCGACCGCCGAGTCGGGGGCTTGCATCTCACGGAGCGCAAAAAACCGTGCTACCTTGCTTCGCATAGAAATAGGCACGCCCCAGGCCTTGATATACTCCTTTATCTCCTGAGGGGTTGGCTTTTGTTCCCTGTGTGGCGTTGATTAGTTTGCAGGAACAGCGTATATCAACCAACTTACTCAGCCAAGCTTCGTGCAAAATCCATAATAGTATCAATGTCCGTTCCTATGAGCATCATTAGCACTGCGTCAGGTCATCCAGTGTTAGACATGACATTACCATCGAGTTCGTACCAAGAGATCTTCTCGATCTCCCGAAGGAAGGTCACCGTCTCAGTATCCCTCCCGATAGGGACGGATGCGTCCTTGCCGCTAGAGATAGCTTCCGCCAAATCATCTCGGCCGAAGAGTTGTAGCCAACGTCGGCGACGCGCTGCCAGATCGAGATCAGGCAATCTGATGGCTGCAACAGGGAAAAGTTAGTGATCTAGTCGGGTCAGATAGCTGGGTACGCACTGGCTGAGAATGACGTGAGTAGTGCCTGCTGCTCGTCTGACAACACCACGGGCCACAGACAGACACATCCGGGCTTCTCAAATTCTTTAACCATAAAATCGATACGTTCCTGATGAAGAATTAGCTCTACTATTACGGCATTGACGGTACAACGCCGAGGAACATACTCTACCAATTGGAGATCCAACACTCATGAAATACTGTGCGACGTGTGTTCAGAAGGGATATAATGGACGATTTGATAGACAATACTTACATCCCCGCGGTGTACAACCACTACCGCCTTCCACTCGACCGCAAGCTAAGCAATTACCACGTTGAGCCAGAGATGTATTACGGCCTGGGGATGGTACATCCCGATGCTAGTTTGGCGGCCCAAGGTTGCACTGTGGCAGTGTCGCATGTCCGTGGGATGTCACTCGCCCGAATATCAAGCATCGGACGCTTGAGGATGTTGCAGATCGCACGAGCAACTGTCTTTCTGCCCGTTCCTATGGCCCCTCTCAGCAAGATATTCTATAAAAAGTAGAGGTCAACGAGAGTGATGCAGGAGTGTCGCTTCAAAACACACCATGCCTTTCAACGCTTTCTCTTGCTGTGAACTGTCAAGAGAAGTTCCAATGATATCCTTTATGGATTGGATGAGATCCTGCAACAAACGCGTTAGCTTGCGAGACGACAATTCCAAAGCTACTCCCGCCCGCACCTTAGTTTGTTGGTCCTTGATCAGCCTTTTCCACGCATCTTCATCATAAGCAGACTGATCGCAATTCAAACCCTGCAATGTAACCCATGCCTGGACAACAAGGTTGGTTTGAAGATCAGTAAAAACGTGCAACGTGCTTACGCGTTTTTCGATGTCATATCCTGCAAACCAGGTCAACCGGTCAACAGCGAGTTCCTCCATGTTTTCCAGAGGCAGCTGCGGAAGGTGAACTGTGATTGGGGGCGGGAAGAACATGTCTGATTGAGGTATACGGGGAAGGAGATGGGAGCGGTTTGATGTCGGTGTCAGGGAATCCAAGACGGTTATATATGAGAAAGTGTGGAACTGCGGAATGGAGAACTGTAGAGGGGGTCCATGCAATAATGGGCGAAACAAGAATGGCTTGAGTGTGAGTCAAGGAACAGTAGACAACAACATATTGTGGAACATTAGAAATTGCTGATGAACAATGAATATGGGTTGTGGAAGTATACGATTGTTCCACGGGTCAGGGAGTCCCATGCGAAGCGGCAATGTGCTGAATGTGGTGTTGATGTACTTGTTCGTATGCCCAAATGATATTCGACAACCCTTCGTATGACGGTGAATGAGTTATATCGTGGGAATCCCAATGGTTTGGATTTGCGTTTGCTTTTGTTTCACTGTGCCTATAGGTCTAACAGTTGTGTTTTAGGCGTATCGGCTAGACTGACAACCAACTTGTCTGTAGCAGTACACATCAGCCTGGCCACGAGCCTATGCGTCATCCATAATCTCATTTGAGTACATCTTAATATGGTGTAAAATTAACCCACAGACGTTCGATGTCCCATTGATGAGGCGGGTCGCCATACATAGAAGATGCTCGTGATGACTTTGTCGATAGAATGGCTAACTTGAAGCCCTTTACTTACCATCCACGTGAACATTTCAACACCCACTGTCAGAACTCGAGTGACCTTGCGATTATAGAGGTCCAAAGATCGTCTAGCACGAAGACCTTGGTTGGAACGCCTCGTTTGTATATCAACACTCGGCACTCAAACGGATGCAAACACTGACAGATGCATCCGAAGGTACCCATGGACATTACAGGGCCACGATCTAGTCCTGCCGTACATATTCGTGGGATGATAGGACTTTAATGGCTGATCTATAACGTCTTCTCGAGTCGACACTGATGCATAGGCAAATGCCAGCGGGCATGCACCGGGATGGAACATTCATATTTTTTTGCGCTAATGACCGTAGACGAGTCGAGCGTGAGGATCATGAAACTGGTACGAAGGTAATGTGTAGTGACTCACTTTCAAGTCAGCAAACATGCTGGTGCGGTGCAGGAAAAAGAGGAGGATCGAGGACGTGCTTAGTGTCAAAGACAGTCATCAACAAAAGTAGCACGCCAAAGTTGAAGGGGACATGCGCATCCCACTCCTGGACTTTTGTCACCGAGTCGCACTACTCACTTAGCATAGAGTAAGGCAAAATGTAGAATCCAGTGTATTTCATAATAGAAACAATACGGACAAAAAGTGGAAACAGCAGCGGAGGTTTGGAAGATGTAATGCAGAACTTCACCTCTGGGTATCCTTGAGGCATATGCTTCTACCCTGTCAATAAGGCTTGTGTCGGGTGGCCTTCACAGTTTTTATTGATTCCATCTGGGAAGTATAAAATACTGCATTGACACAAAAACGGACGGGATAAGAGGGTGCTCACTCTGTCCAAATGAAGTCACGGTGGATCCTGTTGGATTGATACACGTAGTACCCCTGGCTCGCAAAGACTAGAGCACACGTGCGTGCACATAGCTCCGAGTCATAGCCCGTATACCCAACAAAACGAAAATATGCACCCATTTGAACCCACAGCGTCAACCTTTGATTAAATGAGGCGCTGGTCTCCAACGAAATCCAGACAAATCGGCGTGTAAAGAGCTTGAAAAAGGGCTATACTAGATTGATCATCGATGCATCGGTAGAAGCGAAAGCACAAGTTGCAGCCTGCAATGCAAAACGGCCGGCAAATTCCGACCATTCTATTCCATCTTGCTACTTACCACCTACACGATGCCTTCCGATCGCAAGCAAGTTGTGGTACTCTATGCGGAGGCGAAGTTGCAAAAATCTATAGACTTACCAGGTAGTCTGACTGTTGCCAGAGCCAAGGAGGAGGGGATGGTGGCAATCAGGGATCACTTGAATACAATTCCCGGTGTACCGCCTGTCTCCCTAGACCCCGACTGTACCGATTTTTACCCAGGTACGTCACTATTACCACGTATTCATGTTATATAGATAAATGTCTGATCCTACTCGATCAGCTACGAAGGACGATAATAGCATTATACGCAGTCTGAAAGGTAATTTAACGATGGTCGTGTACCCGGAGCCTCCTCAAGGACAGCGCTTGACACCCTCGCCCTTTGTCGATGCTCTTCAATCTTCCGTTCATGAAGTGCGCGACGTGAAGGCTCAGCAAAATGCCGCGTTATTGATTAGAGAGGAGAGCGTCAAGTGTAATGTCAAACCAGGTGCTTTTCGTGGCCTTCAAGTTCGTCATCTGTCAGACTAATGTATTCTCAGGTGAAAATGACGTCCTTCTTCGTAGATTAGAGGCAATGGAAGAAAAAATTGGGCGTGACATAGCTGAGCTGAGGCGCGAAAATGCTAAGCTGAAGCACGACGTCAAAGAGCTTGCTGGGCTGAAGTCCAACATCGAAGAGCTGAGGCGGGAAAATGCTGGCCTGAAGCACGACATCAAAGAGCTCAGTGATAAAATGGATCAAAATACTAGAGCTGTTTTGGGCGTTCGTTTTGTGTGTTTTTGTTGTCGTTTTTCACGCTCATGTTTGGGCATTACAGGATAAAGTCGCGATCGATGAGATTCATCGGCAGGGTACTCCTTGACATAGGGTCGACATCAAGTGGTTGTCATCAAGTGGTTGTCATATGTGGACACAAGGACTGTCAACCGTAGGAGATGATGTTTCAGGATTCCAATAACCCGTCAGAATATTGGAAGGCTGTTGGGCAGAATCGCTCAACTCTCCCGTTGCTCATTCATTGTAGCCACGCTAGACCCCACGCAGAAATTGCAGCGCACTCTTCGACAGAGAAGGCTATTGCAGAGTATTCTGGCTCTGACCACTCTGAGGGATAGGACTGATAATTACCATTTTTCGTGCAGTTTACGATAGCTAACCACGATAAGTCTGCGCAACAATTTTTAAATCTGTATCCTAGCGTTTGGAGGACTCGGTACCTCGAGTTATTCAATATGGGAAATGTGTCCCCCAAGTGCACGGATATCCTCCAGGCTTGCAACCATCTGTATTGGGTAAAGGCTCGTCATGCCCCAGAAATCTAAGAGGGTTTGTCTTACTACCTAACGATTCTGACAAACTACCGGTAGATACTGAAAAAATCGAGAAGCCTTGTGCATGTATGGCGTTACGGGAGGAGCGAATTACTGGTGCAGGGTTGTTGTCCTGGGTAAGGTGTGGTTCCACAAGTTTGACGAGATGTCCACTGCGGAAATCAGGAAATCGCTACTAGGATTCAAGTGGCTGGCGTGGAACGAGGACTAACCCTAACTAAGTCGACAAAAAACGACAGAGTATACGAAAACAAGATAGCTAGAGCGCAATAATATGTATCAGCGTCATTTGAACAACATGATGAAAGAGAATCGCAGATCAACAACACGTGAATATGTACTAGACGACAGCAATACGACGTAGAATTACACACCAATATGAACAAAAACTATCCTCTGCTCGAGCGGCACTTTCGTTTTCACCGAGTGCGTAGCACAGTTGAGCGCCCAGGCTGCCTTCGTACAGTCCATGACACCACCATCCTTCAAATCTCCGAACATATACTTATAGAATGCTTCGACGACATGTTTTGCGACGGAGTCGTCGACCTCCCACAACGTGCCAACGACGCTCTTGAAACCCGAAAACTGGAGACCAGCTGCGAGGTGGATCACTTCGTCGGGCGTCTCCTCGTCGCCGACGGCGGTATGACAAGCCGATAAGAACGCGAACTCGGCCTGCGGAACATGTCTCTCCATGATATCGAGCAGCGTCAAATGTTCGTCTCTCATGACAAAATGCGAGTCGTAAGGCTGCGTAGGGTCCTGCTTCCCATGACAAGCAAGGTGCACCCAGGTGTTCTGCTGCAAAGCTGAGAGTGCACCTGCTCGTGTGGCTTCATCGCCAGAAATAGTGGTGCGGTTGGCCGTCGCAGGGACGAGCTTATGGACAAGCTCAAGCTCGCTGTCGACTGCCAAGAGCGCCTTGCCCTTCCCTGCACCCGGTTGACCCTGTCCGATCGCCACGAAGGACGGAGACACGCGCTTCTTCATCAACTGTCTAGACCTAATCAGAGCCGAAAGTGTCGGGGTGTAAGAGCAAATGTAGAGGTCCTCCAGGCATGGCTCCTTCCCAGAACGATCCGCCTTTGTTTGAAACGGATGAGCTGCATGGAGAGGAATGGACGTGAAAGCTGCAGTCGGACACAGCCAGATTCGAGAGCGGCGCTTTACTTTCAGGACGTGTTCGAGTGCGTTGACGATGGGTAGCATGATCTGGTCCCATATTATCCGCGAGAGGACTATGAGATCCGTCCTCGACTCCTTTGGGCTCATCCGAGATGCTTCTCGTATTGCCCTGGCGAAGCGATCCTTGAGAATCTTCAGATCTACGAGACCGATGGACGGCAAAGGAACATGATAGGGATCTCCTGACGTCGGGACGATGATGGCGCTGCACGAGTATTCACTTGCAACGAGGATGATGACCGGTCCCTGGCGCGCTGCCGCTTGCAGATCTTCATACGAAGGTGGAAGCAGGAACCGCGAGAACGCCGGAAGATCGCGTATCTTAGCTATCGCGGCTTCCCATTGCCTTGTAAGTCTCCTATACTCTGTTGCTTCCCGATCAGCAGCAGCTCTGTCAGTTATGGTTGCAGAACTCTGGGCTGCATTGGAAATGAGCTTGCTCAGCTCCAAATAATTGCGCGCCAGTGTCGGATTTGCTGACTCGAGGTCTTCGACTGAAGTCCTGAGCCGAGATGCCAGCGACCACTGCTGGCCACGACCCTGCTCCACAAGTTCAACTGCTTGGCGTAGATCGTTACGACGTATAGCACATGAGGCTGCATCTACAGGCAGTGACCGCGCATGACGAAAGGCGGTTGCAGCCTCGCGCCGTGAAATGATGGACGATCGCGTCATCACGTGGCTGTCAAAAAGCTCCAAGCACATTTGGTATGCTTCTAGGGCAGATTCATGTTGATAGACATCTGCTTGGCGAGCCCAATCAATAGCCTCTGTGATACGTCGAGGAAATCCTTGAGTAGGATGTCTTGATGCGAGTCTGAAGTTCTCTATAGCTAGCGACAAATCAGCAGGGTCATGTAGAATTCGGTAACGAGACAAATAGGCTTCCTGCAGCTGCATGTAGCCAAAATGCCTGCCCGGGTGTAATGAAGACAGAGCCGCCAATGATTGTTGGCAAAGAACAATGGCCTCCTCGACATCTTCATTCTTCTGAGTTTGTGCGAAACGAGAGCAGAGCACCCAGCTCAAACTGCAAAGAGTTATAGAGCGCTCTGGATGGTCAAGCCGCCTTAACCGAAGGGATTCGCGATATAAATCAATGGCCTCGTTGAGATCCTCGCTAACATGCGTTTTGTCGTATCTGGTTTTGAGCGCGAGGGCCAAGTTGTGAAGCATGGTGTCACAACGTGGATGCCCAGGTGGGCGCAACGTCAGTGCCTCGCGACGGAGGCTGATGGCTCGGGTGATGTCACCAATGTCGCCGCGTTTCTTGAAACGTTCGACGAGAACGCCCCCTAGGTTGCCCAATGAGACATCACGATATTGGTGCCCAACAGGATACAGGCGCAACGCTCCTTCGTGCAAAGAGATGGCCTCATCGAGGTCATTATGTTTGCCTTGATGATCGAAGCGTGACGCGAGTGAAAAGGCCAAGTTGTTCAGGTAGGTACCACGGTCAGCATGTCCCTCGGGGCACAGAGACACCGCTTCATGACGAAGCTGTATGCTCGTGTCAAGATCATCGATGCTGCCGTGCTGATCAAAGCGTGCTTGAACTGCTTGTGTAAGCTTGTCGAGGGCTCTCAGACGGAGTTGATGGCCCAGAGGACAGAGCTCGAGGACGACTCTTCGAAACTGGATGCCTTCAGGAGATGCGTCTGTTGGAAGATTGTTGCATCCGCCGATCACATACTCAACACCATTCTTCCCTGCCGCGATGCTACGAAGGTACGTGCCCTCTGCACATAGAGGCAGTAGGTCATGATACAGTTGGGCGGCTTCCCGGATATCGGCGGCAGTGCTTTTCTTGTTGTGGCGCCAAGTGAGCACTTCGGAGAGATTATATAGAGATAAGGGATGATCGGGATGGGGCTGAGGACGCAATGCAAGGGCGTCGCGGATGAGGGAAGTGGTGGCATCGATGTCTTCAAGATCATTTCGGATGTAGCCTGCAAGGCGGGCCCACGCGAGGTTGGTGAGAGCCGTTGCATGATCTGGATGGTTGACCGGACACTGGTCCAGAACTAACTCAAAATGCTTTACAGCGTCGGTCAGGTGAGAGACTGTCTTGCTCGTCACGTATGCGGCAAATTGTGCGTGGCCCGCATCTGTGTCTCGAGCAATCTCGCAGTCTACGAGAGACTGCAGTTTGTGTTCTGTCATCAAAAGCTAACAGGACAGATACTACTAGCTTCACTCACATCAATCAGTGCGTCGTCCTGATCGTCGCAAGCATGTACAATGGCGGCCTTCAGCTTGAGGGAAGGTTTGACACCGAACACGGGCGGGAAGGATATATCTACGAGACGTTAGTGTATGTGCATGAGTGAGAAGCGAATCACTCACCAAATGGCTCGTCTCCATGATCAAGTAGCTCATCCCACGACATCTGAAGTTCGCCGATGACCTCTCCACCGCCTAGCATTCGACCAAGCTCGAAGGGCGCCCTGATCTCCACTGACAACGCATGCGAGGAGCGTGATGATCTATAACCCGATGATCAGTTCTCGCATCGCGTCAGACAGTGTCAATGAACTTTACAGAGTGACAGAATTCCCCCACGTTACAGATCTATCAGATGATAAGACACTGATGGGTGATTTCCAGCGCCTTTGGGAGTCGACATTGATGAATATGTAGATGCCAGCGGGAATGCGAATGGAAGGAACTCGAATATTCTTTCCATTGATGACTGCAGGTCAAGTGTGAGGATAATGAAACAGATACGAAGGTCATGTATAGGGACTCGCCTTCCAGTCTGATATATCGGCTTTCTGAGGTACCAGCCATGATGGTAGATGGAGCAAATTGATGAGGATCGAGGATGGGCTGACATCACTGAAAACCAATCAGCATGATATGACCTTATTTACCTTATAAGGTTGAGCGAATCAGCTTTCCCAATATATGTCTATGTAGTGGCTTGTGAGACGCACATCAGGTGCCTAATCTGTTATCTCTTTTGTCTTCTGCTTTGTCCTTTGTTGGACCATTATTAGCCTATATTAGCTCTCTAGCTAGCTTTCATATTTTTACGCTCTACCATCCAAACCGCCGATCACATTATTGATCTGAAGTCTGTTCTTTATTTCAGCTTTCTTCTGATAAACCATTAGGAGGTTCCAAGCTAGTGTTCTGGCTTCTGCAGTTTTCCATCAAAATTGCATCACAATGTAGGATTTTATATAGCAATTCAGTGTGACTATAGTTTGACAGCGACTTTGGAGACATTGAGATCACGCACTACGAATGTTATAGCTCATCATCTTTTAGCCAGGAGTATTGTAAGCAATAAGAATAATATTGCAACATCATATGCCCATATATCTGCCGCCGCCGTCAGTAGTACTAGTAGTAGTACCAGTGATACTGACAGGGCCCCAAGTTTTCAAGCTCGAAAACATGCACAGTACGATGGAATTCAGGCAAGCAAACACCCTCCATAAGTCATGATGGGATACAAAGTGCTATATACACTACTGTAAGTCCACTGTCCAGCTATACTAATGGGAGGGTGACGGAAAACAGCACTGGAGACAGCCTGACTCTTTGGGCTCGAGCTGGAATGGATTTCTTGAGCCTGATCCGCATGCAAAGTACAAATTGTGTGTAGATGCAGTAATGGTAACCACCTTTTGCATTCAAATATAGGGAATTGTGAGCAAAGCAAGAACATACTGCAAAGAAGTTTACTCACCGGTAATCAACCAGCTGATGAGCGATGATTGGATAAAAATTTGTTGTGCGTTGCGTATGAGAGAATAATCAAAGATGCGATGAAGATGGAGTATAGGATATAAGTTATGCGCGCCGTCAACGTTTTGCTGGATAGAATGCAAGAAGACAGGCGTAGTGAACAGCGAAAGGAACCAAGCGCTCAGGCACCCTGATCAGAATTAGTGACTCACGCACTGGTACGGTCACGGTGACAGTCACACACACCCAAGGCTTGCCCGCAGAGCCGCGGCGTATCAGAAACAATAGGTGAGGAGTAGATCTCAAAAAATGTAAAGATAGGGATAGAGCTATTTAGACACGCTTACTTAGATTTAACAAGAAAATAATGTAACTACCAACCCTAAAATTTGAAGTCTGGCATATCATCGTCTTCGGATTTGCCATAATCTTCTGAGCTACAATCTTCGTCATCTGAGTTGGTCATGGACGTAACCCCATCTTCATCATCCGAGTCGCTAACAGCCTTGTCTCCATCGTCCCATGCGTCAGATTCATTATCTCCATCGTCAGTTATGTCCCCTTGAGTTCGGTTCTGGTGGTTGTCAATGCTGGACTCGATGGTGGGTCCCAGATTGCTCTCATCCAGAGTTTCGTCGTCATTGCTCATGCTTCCAACAAAAATTTCATCATCAGTAGTATTTGGCAAAACATACTGTATTTGATGACCGACGCCAATACGTGTGAAGCGAGCAAACATATCACGATCAGCGAAGCTGTGTTGACATTGTCAGTTTTTAGGAAAGTCTTAAACTATGTCGACAGACTTACATATTAACATAGAATGCAGTCCAGTCATTTACTTCTCCGCATGGTCGAGCAACTGTGGGGCCATGCCGAAGGAGATCATCCGTACGGCCGTCAGCAAATGCCGGTATAAGGTGGCAAGCTCTGAGGACGAGGGAAGGGTCGAGAAAGCCAAATGCAGTGGGTGAATCTGGTACGAATCCAACTTTCGGGAGCCGACCTTCCTTGAAACCCCACCGGTAATGCGGAACTACACCAAGCCACCGAACCCACAAAAACTCCATTGATTGCGGAGAGCGATTACGAGCGTCCGGGCCGATGTGGAGAATCTGTATAGAAAAAGTGCCCAAAACTTGCGCATACCAGAATGGATAAGCATTAGTGTCACATTCCCTCAACAACATCATCACAGTGCCACCACGCCCTGGTTTCAAAGTGTCTTGGTCGCGGCGAATATCATAAGTTGTGTAGTTGATCTGAAGGCGTTTGGCTTTGGAGACCCTGCTGAGGTTGTTGATAAACAGTATGCTACCTCTTTGAGCATTGCTGAATTCCCGCTCATCGCCATTGTAGTCCAAGCCTAGGAGTCGTGAGAGAAGGTGATCTTTCAGTTTCGGAATGAAGTCCTTTGAGTACTGTTAGCAGCGAAGTGGTCGGTTATCTGATATGACTGACTTTGACGGCTGGATCATCCCTGTGTTCACCGAGGTAAGAGGCCAAATTTATCTTGTTACCATGATTGCTCGATAAAAAATGATGGACTTCAGGTGGTAGATCACTGCTGCATATGTCATGAAGGAGGGTTGTCGATGACTGCTGCCGTCGGATGCGAGTGCGCCTTCGTTCTTGCCTAGCCAGCTGCTTTGCAGGATCCTGCTTGTTCGTGCTTCGATATAGCATTTTTATAAAACGATGAGCCAGCTCGCCCTGTAAAGCACGGAACATCAATACTGCTAATATAGCCAAGCAGGAAATGCCTACAATTTGGGTAGTATACGAATCTGTTGTACCAAACAACCTGATAGAAGCAGCGTAATCACCAAGTGCGTGTAATTTGTAGGTTAGGAGATTGAAGGTCTTGGGTCGAGCACCTGATGCCCTTGCCTCCCCATTGGCGGACTGAACATTAGCATCTTGCCTCCTCTGACGTGCAGCGACTTCACATGGAAGTTCCACAGTTCGAAAAGCCGAGCATGTGAACTGCTGAAACCTCCGAAGTTGTTTGCCTAGAGCGTTCAGTGCTTGATCGAGTTTATCTAAGGAATCATCGGTGTGAAGGTGGAGTTTAGCCAGGGCATGCCATTCTGCCAGTCGAAAAAGTAGAAGCCGAATAATGCCATCGTGCTCATGGGGGAACATCCCTTCGAAGACAGGGATTGCGCACTGTTCCAAAAGACGAGGTAGGCCAGAGTTGGAAACAGTGAAAACCATCGGACTGACCTGTAAAACATCTTCAAAGTGTCGAGCAACGTTCTGCCGGACATCTGATACATTGGATGGAAAGCGCCGGATAGCACCCTTACCAAAGGAAGGGATTGAGCGAAAGCTGTACCAATAGTAAGAAGGTTTCCACATTAGACATAGACCGGTGGATTGCAGCAGTCAGATGTCTTACCGTTCGTTCATGATAGCTATTCTGTCGGAGTTTATGGCATAAAGTAGCCTGATAAGATGTTTGAAAACTGATTTGAATACGCCCAGCTCAAACTCGTGTAAAAGGTCAACGACAAGCATGGAAAAGCAATCCAAACCAAGTGGGCCAAGTCGGTCAGCGAAGGTATTCTGTAAGGGAGGTGAAATGAACGTTCAACTACGCTAAATCAGAAATCAGAGATAGCTTACAAGGGTGGGTACAAGTGAGAACTCTTTGAGAAGGCGTTCTACAGTAGCACCCTTGATCGGAGCGCCTGCCTTGTAGATAGCGTTACGTGCAGCAATGATAGTATCTTTGATGAATCGGCGCATTCTCGTGAGTCTTCCTGATATATCAGCACGAAGTCCGATGCGATCAAAGCAGGATTTTGGAAGGAGACATCGAGGACAAGGACAAACACCCTTATCACGAACTGTTGCAATAAGAACTCTTCCAATGTGTCATTAGCACGAGCAGGGCTGGAAGGAAGCATTCCACGCACTTTTCTGGATAATCTGCGGAATAGGTAAATATCCTAGGAAATACTCGGCGTTGTACGCCATCATGACACTTGATTACAATACCATTTCTGTAGGCGTCAAGAAATTCATTGTCTATCAAAATACGCCAGATTGAATGAAATAACTCGCGCTTGCAATGCGCAAGAATGTCATGGTAGCTCTTCCGTTTGACTACGGTGATTTTGGCGATGAATTGTTTGATTGATTCCGGAAGCTGCCAAGGACAAGTCAATGACCGTTAGCACAACAATATTCGTATGCGACGTATAGGTGTACTTACAGTGGGAATAAATGCCACAGGGTGGCATGCACCGGAAGTAGGGCAGGCACGAGTGTATTTGGACTGGTTTCCGAAGTATAGATAAATGGGCCATGCCGATGCGTTTCCAAACTGTGCTAAGTGCGTGGAATCCGACCAAAACATGAGTCCAGCGATGACTTTCTCTAGCTTGCAGCCGTCATCCCTCCTTTGCTTCTGCAGGTCATCGTGAGCCTGAATCCATGCATCTGATGTATAGAGCTCGTCGTGAAGACGTTGCTCTCGACCTGTCACGGGAGACTTCCAAAAGCGCTTGAAGGGAGTGAAATGAAACCATTTCGATGCTGCCTCCGAGAAAGCAGCATGAATCACAGCTGTGAGCGGCCAGTACTGGAATCCAGGGACTGTAAAAACCTGCCCGTTGCCGTTGGGGTTCTTCTCCCGTGTCGGTACAAGAATCTCTGCAGCCACCTCTTTCCACCCATCCCTTCGGTAGATATCGTTGTCGCCCAGTGTGGTTTCCGAGGAATCCAAACGCCCCATCTCAGTATGAGCATTGAAGCCCTTCACGTCCTCGATTTTGAAGTCTTCGGCTGATAAGACTTCCCTGACCAGTCGAGTGGCTTGAGCTTCCGATGTTTGGTTGCTTCCGGTCAGCATCCAGCTCATGAGGCGCCAGACACTCATGTTTTGCCATGGCCAAGGAGGAGCCTTTGAGGAAGATGTCGCCTCAGAATTACTAGGTAGCTCAGGATTAAAACTCGCGTTGGAATAAAAATTGGATAGCTGATCTGAAGAGACGAACACATCAGGATCGTGTGTTGGTTGATGACGATAGTCTCGCCCAATGCCGAATTGGTTTAGGGATGTCCGGAAAGAATCAAATACGTGGAGGATGACTCGGGGAAGTGTAGATGGAGGAGACTGAGGGACCAGAGGTGGTGGCACAGGAGGTTCATCACGAAATCGCATAGGTAACCGGCGGGAGCGAGTAGGGCGAATGCCTTCAGGAGTAGGAATTTCCATGGATGGTTCAGCCTGAGGCTGCTCCTCCAAAAGGCTATGCTCCCTGGGCCGAAGCTCCGAGTCTGTTGATGGTTAAAGTACTGCTAGAGGCTAGTGAATTTGAGATGCTCACCGCCAGTGAACGATGGGCCCGGGAGTGTATAACTGCTGCTACTGGCAGCAGATGTGATTCCAGGCGTTGAAGCTACTTGAGAAGGCACATCTGACATTGTGGCGTCCTCACTGGTGGTCTAGTGAAACAAAGATCAGACCGGCCTTTGAGTTGGGCTGTGAATCAGTACTCACTTGAGCAGTACTAAGCTTGATCTTCTTAGCTGCAGACGCTCCTTGCCTGATTTCTGAGGCTCGTTTGAAATGTAAGGACTGTTGTATCAGCTGCTGCTGCCAGTAAGAGCAACTTTGGCGATGACGAGTCAGGCCTCCTGGCGCCGAAAATGACCGTCCACACTTCTCGTGGCATTTGAAATAGTCGTTCATCAAAGTCCCAAGAAGCAGCAGTGTAGTCAGAAGTAAAACAAAATGATTGAGAATGAGAGTAACTCTCATGCTACCTGTTGTTCTGTCCAAATCAACTGTATCGTGTCATGGCCATATGCATAGAGAACACGGATTAGGTGTATGAAGGTGGCCTTCCAAGCTCCCAATTCGAACTCATGGAGTAAATCGGGAATGAACATGGAATAAAAATTGAACCCAAAGCGTGCGAACCGAGTTGAGAATGAATTCTAAGCAAATTAGGATGGTAAAACCAAATGTGACGCAATCAACATACCACAGTTGGGACGAGACATTGTTGATCGGATGCGTGGATGGAGGTCTTGAGAGCAGGGCAGTCACTGGGACACACGATGATCCGGATCCATTCCATAGACTAAGTACGTACTAGAACCAGTGAAGGATGTCAACCGTGATCGGAGTTTCTAGAGTTACAAATCAAGGTGAATGCCATAAAAATGCGAGCAATGATCAGGGAAGCCTATGAGTTTGACACTTACCGCACTTCCGTAGCTTCTTGACGCTAGCACTCACTGGGGAAATATGGAAATGATGAATGGGGAAGCGGAGTACGCATGATCAAAAGAAAGTTTTATGGAGAGCAGGAAGGTTGTGTGTGCAAGTTCCGAAACACTAAAATTTGCTGTCGTTGAGTTCCAATCGGCAGCAAAATGCGTAAACGGCCAAGCCCAAACATACCTGAGGGGACGCTTTGGATAATTAACAGAGAATTATTTCAAACCCCCATTTTTCCTTCCAGGGAGAGCAAATTCGCCATGCCCAATAGCTTTGACTCGCGTCCATCAGATTTTAATGACGGGATGGAAGCTCTTCTCATGGGAGCTGCAGAGCCTGTCAATGTATGCGAAGGGGACCAATTGATATCCCAGGTTCGAAGCTGTACCCCCGACTCTGCGCTGAGTCACGATTATAAGAACTGTCCTGGTCAAGGTGGGTATGGCCAAGGCCTCCCAGTGTACCCTTGTGGGTGCTACCAGTATGGAAAGACAATGCTGGGCGTTTACGGAGTCGACCTCCGAGAGCTGGGGTATCCTGAGACTGAGGATGCGTCTGGAGCTGAACAACACAAGAGAATCGAACAGGTATGCAGCCTCGAGATCATCTACAGTGACTTCTAACTGTTCTCGTCCCAGGAGATTAATGATTGGAATGCGCAAGTCGAAAATGGTAGCGGTGAAATGCTGCCTCCAAAACGAAAGAGATCAACATCAGATGTCGGAAATGTTGTGAGTCAGACTCACCACCTGCAATCATTTACATCAATTATTGTTGACTGCGTATTTCAGACACCACGCCAATTTGGTCAAGATATGACTAATATCAGACGCGCTATGTCAACGCCAGTGCTTGAACTGTCGCAAAAGTTTAAGCGCAGGAAGCTGGGAAAAGCTATTGAGTTGAAAGGAAGTACGACTCACGAAACTTTGCTTAAAGTAGGGAAGGACGTCGAAGCTGCAATTGATAGGCAAACAGAGATGCTTTCCAAGCTTTATGACCTTTTGGAGAGCCGTGCCAGCCTGAAGTGAAGTTAGCCCTAGTATCCATACACTGTTGTAATATCCGAAGTACCTCTGACAATATGGGAGGGCGTTTCAATGCTAGACCAGTGCAATGTAAGTGTACCGGTCTTGTCGGTGCAGGTGACGGAGGAGTTGGCCAGCGTCTCACAGGAGACAAAGATACCACCAGGAGGTTCTCACTGGAGTAGAGAGCAGAACGATACTGGCAATGCCTCTGAACTTTGCAATGAATTTCGCCAGGATGTTGAGCATCACGATGTGAGCTCAGAAATAAAACTAGATATTGGAGCACTACCCATTTCGGAGCCACTGAACGGACCGTCAAAATAGAATGGGATAAGAGCGGGCGAATAGAGATGAATCATGAGCAAAGCGCTGGAAGTAAGCACTCCGTTGCAAATTAGTCACGAATTTGAGACATCAGACGTGGCTGTATCCAGCACACAAGCAGATCTTCGGAGTCGACACGATGAAGAGGTGATATTGCAGCAAGCTATAAGCATGCGTTCGAAAGAATGATATGGTGATTGGATGGAGTAGCTGCTTGATACGAAAAATGATATTCATACGGTCATGTAGGATAGATAGAGCGCCGAGAAGCACCAACTATTCGATTGGATGTAATGAGATACACTCTGGGAGATCTGGATAGAAGAGTCGGACGAATGTATAGACTGAGGCGCCGGAAGGGTGTACTGTCAAGGACAGTAAGCATGACAGTAGAGTGCATTATTGTCGTAACGGTGGAGGTGCGGAGGCAAACAACCTTGTGTCCCAGGCGTCTATGAAAATGAGGCAGGTTGACACAGCGAGGCAGCATAAAACACACAATACACGCACCTTGAAGTAAGATACTCACAATCCATCCAAAGTCTACCTCAACCGTGTCCAGCGTCATCAACCTCCAGTAGATATCGAAGCTCATTCCAATCACTGCACCGTTCGGCTTGGGGCAAACGGCCATACCAGCCTCGCGGTGGGAAACCTTCCTTGGTGTGGTGAAGACTGAAACCGAAAGTTCGAAATTTCAGTTTCAACAATCACGTGACCCGATGCACTACACCATACCAAACAAGCACATATGGCTGCTCCCACACCGTCAACAACGGTTGAATCGATGTCGATGGTGCCTTCATTGTTTCTTAATACTGAAGCACCTGCCTCCTCAGTTAGTATCTCCCCCCCGATTCGCGAGCTGTCACAAAGAAAGCCAAGGAGCTCGAAAGGGAGGCTAGAGTTTGTCGATGGACAGCATGCTAATGTGATCAATGGGGTGTGGCACTGCTCGAACTGCGGCTGTCCGGAGAGCGTTGCTATCGGACGAAGAAAGGGCCCTTTGGATGACAAATCGCAATGTGGTACATGTGGTGCGTTGATACTATTGGCTAATCAATAATACAATTCTTCCTGACGCTTCATCGTTGTTCAGGTATCTTTGTAACATAATAATTTAACGGTTCTGTTGTTACATATGCTAGATGTACTAAATCCATATAAGTACTACAACGTTTTTTTGGGTACGGTGTTCAACATTACTGCGGAAGGTGATCAGTGTGTGAAGGCAATAATACTAAGAATTAATGCATACCATTCAAGATACATTCAGAGGACCAGCATTGAGACGGCGACGTTTGAAGGGACTGCTTGGCATGGCAGCAGGTGGTGACAAGATGGTGAGTTCTCGTAAAACGGTGCTGAAAACATCACATTTTGCACTTCTGATTCGACGATGGCAAAACGCCATGTGCACTTCGACGAGCGCACCCTTTAGTTTTGACTCATATTCAGACGGCAGCACGAGCTTATGATCCAAGTCGTACGCTGGTAAGGGGCTGATGATATGAGTCGAAATGAGGCCCTGCAAGTGACTTTTGCATTGGTTGGCCACTGGCCAAGTGGTGATGTCGAAGTCAGAGCTTAGACCTTCTGCAGTTGCGTAAAAAATCAGTGTAATGACAGACATAAGAATTGTTTGCGGCTTACTGGTCGAGTAGTTGTCATCACCATCAACTTGGCTAGCAGTATCTCGCCGATCTTCTTTATTGGCCTGTTTTGTCATAGTAATATTCAGTACGTAGTCACGGTAACGTGCATGGACAAGTATGCGATGAATACTTACAACTTCAAAGAGACTGTGCGTCAGTTTGACGGATCTCTGACCGAGTGAGTCATGAACGACACTGAGCTTCTCATAGTCTCTTGCCCTCGGAATTAATCCCTCAAAGTGAGCGAGATTGTCAAGGACATCTGGGAAGTCTTCTGATGAAAATCGGAAGGCATTGTTACGGCCAGCAGTAAGCTGACAGGTCAATTTTACATCTGCAAAGCGACCATGAAATATATTCGAGGGATTGAAATTCGCATCTGGGGTGAAATTAAAGTCATTGCGACTGATCTCGAACACACCACGGATGATGAATTCTGCAGGTTGGAGTCCTCCTCCCTTGCTGACAAGAATATTGCCATTCGGTCCACCTACAAAATATTCAACGTGATGAATGAGCTTCAGCGTAGCAGCATAGAATCCTCCAGGAGAATTCTGCAGTTTCTGAAGTATGGATGCAGGAGTACTTCTTGTGGAGGGCGACTTAGCTTTGGAAGGCATGGCAGGTGTGATTAGCGCATAATGTGATCTAGCCTCGGGCTGGTGGAGTCTTATCGAGAGAACGAAAACCATGCTCCGTGTAGGGAATTCTGCCATTGAATACAAGTGACTCACAGCACCAACGGCATAGTACGGAAGTAGTACTAGTCTAAGCATATCGGATCCTGCGCAAATGTCACCATCAGAAGTTTCGAACGTCAGAGTTGTAGGGTCAGCGGAAATGAAGGTTCAACTAGTAGTGAACCAATATCATTTGCACCGCCAGAGGGAAAGCTTGCGGCGAGATACTATTAGTAGTGGTCATGGGATCTGACTCATGTATAAAATTATCGGCAAATGTTACATACTGGTTGAGTAAGTTAGTTGGTGTTGACGGATCATCTGAGGGGCGTCAAGTGCCACGGAAGGAGCTGCAAACATTTAAGTTGTTTCCCCACTCAGAACTGATACTCAACGTTCAACCCTGGCCTAAACCTTTTTATACATAACCGACGTCCTCCGATTTGGGACGTCTAAACTCAAAATCGAGACTAGCCTATACCCTAAGTGACATGATTGCCGACAGGGTCTTTCGGAACTTGGTTACGAATTTCTGGTGCCGAGAGATCAGCACATTGGAATGCAGGGAGAATCCAAGAAGAATTTCTGTATCGGAGCAGGGTTGACCATCTTCGTGTAAGCTTGAAATTACGGTAGAGTGAATTGAATTTAAATACCGTTACTCTCCAACTTGAAGGGGTAAACCGGCGAAGATGTTTGCTGACACAGATTCTGTTAGCATCGACTCACGTCCCTCTGACTTTAACGATGGAGCCGAGGCTATCATCTTGATGAACACCGCCCTTGAGACTCAACTTAAAAGAGCAGGCAAGGGTGTCCATCACTCCGAGTCAAGAAGCTCCGCTCCACAAAGTCACAAGGACTCCTGCCCTGGCCCAGGTCAGTCGCATGGGCAAGGTGGTCCAGTATATTCCTGTGGGTGCTATACGTATGGTGAGCTTGGCAGGTTTGAATTGCTCACATCCAGGCCAAGTAACTCACAGACTAGCTAAAACAGAACGCGAAATGGCACTGGCACTCGGAAGTGACCCGAAGGACATCCAGCCTTGGTTTGGTCCCCACCATGACAAGGATGTCAATGAGTTGCTGTCACGTCCGAGTCTAAAGCGAAAGAGGTCACAGGACGACTTGAATGATGTAAGTATGTCTAGCTTTATCTTTCAAGTTATGCACTTACCGTAGAGATGGGCAGAAAGCATCATGGAAACATGATGATCTCAGGAGGAAATTTGAATACATAGTTAACGAAATTGGGTATGTGCTAGAAGCTGTGAGTAGACTTGAGGCAGCCATTAGCAGGCAAGATGGAGTCCTTATTGAGGTCTGTAATGCGATTGAAAACCATGGCATGTGATGTTACCTGATGCTTGATAGTAGTTGTATGTCGTTGATGTAGACCCTTCTGGAGCAATATGTAGTCGCAATCAGTATTGACGCCATTCAGGTACTTGACTAGGAGCGCAGAATTACCCGAGTGAGTGCTTCAAAGAATATATTACAAGTGGCCAGCCGCCAGCACCGTGACCCGCGGCTTGTGCAGTGCCATACATCGATGTCAACATGTGCGTCGTCGACGGATTGAGCTTCAGTAGCAGTAATTGAGCTTGACTGCCACGCTGGTCGCAGACGATATAACGTGGTATAGGGAAACGGTCGACCAGCAAGTCCTGTGTGTACAGCGAGTTAGAAGCTGAATTGTCTTGGCATACAAAAACCTTGTTATGTAAGCTAATACGTTCAGTTTTTGCACTTCCTGCGTTTCAAGTTGGTAAGCATTTTTTGAGACGGGCCGTTCAAAATGTTCCCTAAGGTAAGCCTGCCGATGCTTGAAATGGCATGTACTTAGTGCAATAACAGTGGTCACGGGAGCCTTTCAAGCATGCCCTGGGCTTGACGGTGTCTATCCTATGATGTGAGTGGATATGAACCTTTCTCCGAGTATCTGTTGTGCTACAGTACTGACACTACGGTGATACCTGCTCTCTGATTTAGTCCGTGCTCTACTTTTTACCTCCGGCTGTCATCTTTAACACGCGACGCACGGTCCTCACGATTTCCTCATGCCTCGTTTTATTTCATCTCACCTTTATACCTATCTTGTACTTTCCCTTTGGATCTTTACTGTCTGTCTTCTTGCATCCTATCCAGCAAAACGTTGACGGCACGCATAACTTATATCCTATACTCCATCTTCATCGCATCTTTGATTATTCTCTCACACGCAACGCACGACAAATTTTTATCCAATCATCGCTCATCAGCTGGTTGATTACCGGTGAGTAAACTTCTTTGCAGTATGTTCTTGCTTTGCTCACAATTCCCTATATTTGAATGCAAAAGGTGGTTACCATTACTGCATCTACACACAATTTGTACTTTGCACGCGGATCAGGCTCAAGAAATCCATTCCAGCTCGAGCCCAAATTGTTAGGGTTGAGCACGGGCGAACCCGCGGGTCGCTGAAGCCCCACCACACCCATATCCTCAAACACCGTACCCGCCACGGTACAGGTGTACACCGACCCGCCAATTCTGCGGGTATGAACAGTGTTTGCGGTATACCGCGGTTTTTTTCACGGACACGCGGGTAAGACGAGCAAGACAGTTTTCACTCTCTCAGCGCAAAAGTCTCGAAAGTCGTTAGAATGACTACATATGGTTTGTATGGTGTTACATTGTATATCGCGCACATGTCCATCATGTCCAAACGTTTAACCTCATTCCAGCCTCTGAAAACTTCCATCCCACATGGTCTGATATTCGTAAGTCCGTTCGGAATAGATTCCAAAGCAGCTTACCTAGATGTCCTAACGTGCAACTTGAAGTCCCAGGAGATGCTCCAACTCCTGGATTTCCATCTCGAAAATCCGGTGTTCCCTTGCGATCCAAAGCACTATCATCGCGCGCGTTACTTCTGACAAGACCGGGGGCTGAGGGCGGGGCTGAAGTGGTACTTCAGGGTTGTAGAGTTCTTGACGCACGCGGACTCGCGCACCGGCCCATGTAAGGTACATTAATTGCTTTGAAAATATTAACATTGTAACTCCTGAACGAGCCGTTACTTACGAGCTGTCTTTCGGTCAGCGTGAAGGTCACGTCCCGAGGTTTTGGTACGAGTCGTAAAAGGTGTGGATGAATCTGTAGAATCGGTAAGCAGTGATTATTATAAAATCCTCAACATACCTGGTGATGTTGGTTTCCGTTTGCATTCTGATTTCCGACTCCCCCGTTGGCATCCGCGTGGTTGTTCATACTTGTGCTGAAGTGGTAGATGATTTAAAGTGAGTTAATGTTTCCCTTCGTCGTTTGAGCTATCATCTAAGAACATATCCCGATTTGGATTAAAGTTATATCCCCGGCATTTTCCGAAACGGCGCGCGCGGTGTGTGACATCTGCTCATTGTTTAGCGGTTGTATTTACTATATCCTAGAAATACATACATAAAGTCAATCAGATGGTGGTGACTTTCTTCAGGAATACTTGAAGATTTCCGCGGATTGGGCAGACCTATCCGTTCGAGGTTTGTTAGACATGTTTACTTCGAACTTACTAACCTTCTTCAGGAATACCTGGAGGATTCCGCGGATTGGGCAGACCTATCTGTTCGAGGTTTGTTCGACATGTTCACTTCGAACTTAACCTTTTTCAGGGATACCTGGAGGATTCTGCAGATTGGGGAGACTTATCCGTTCAAGGTTTGTTCGACATGTTCACTTCGAACTTAACCTTTTTCAGGAATACCTGGAGGATTCCGCGGATTGGGCAGACCTATCCGTTCGAGGTTTGTTCGACATGTTCACTTCGAACCCTTTTTCAGGAATACCTGGAGGATTCCGCGGATTGGGCAGACCTATCCGTTCGAGGTTTGTTCGACATGTTCACTTCGAACTTGACCTTTTCCAGGGATGGTGCGTGTTCATCTCCCACTTTACTTTCGTGTATTGATGTATCCACATGTTGATACCGATACCAAAGTATACCCTGAGTTGCTGAAATATGTTGTCAACTGTATGCACCACGACCAAATGATCACGGGCGTCTGCGGGGAGGCCCACGTACTAAGTTAACAAATACGATTCCTGGGTCACCGCCATCCAAGTCTTGGAATACTTCATCTCCCACCACTTACTAGCCAAAGCCTTCTAATCCGTCTTTGGTGGTGTTTCATGTTTGCCAGGATGTTTCGACTGGAAGCGCGCAAAACGACGGGTGACAACTGGATCCCTCTCATTGTCAAGCCTGAGATGTATGGTGTAAGTGTACTAGTAGTACGTCAGCTGCCTTCATTCCTTCTTGCAAGAGCTCATCCAATCCTCGCTTAGTTGACCGATGTCCGATCGACCCTTCTCCCATCGCATCATCGACCCACAAACTCATCAACCTCTCCTTCTCTAGTTCTCTAGCTCGCATAGATGACGATGATTCAGACCCAAGCTATGCTCATAGCTTCCTTCAAACCCCCAGTTATTACTTCCAGTTAGCAAGTCTGGCAAAACTTGTCAACGACACCGAACTACACTGGCTAAAGGTCAGTATGCTACTGTCAAAATAATCTCTCTATGATTGCTAACTGTCAGGATGGGGAAACATGGTGTACGACACGTTCGTTGTGTCGTCCGCTTTCATTCAGGGATTATTGTTGACTGTTCTGATCGGCTCCGTGGGACAGAAAATGATGTTAAGTTAAAGTTGCTGAACCGGAACCCGGTAATTTTTATTTATTTAAACCCTTCATACCTATTAATGACTGCAATCCTTTAATCACCGTTAGTTCATTCCAAGCTGAACATGAAGCCCTAAGACGTAAATTGTCCGCATTAGTTGAAATACGCCGGATCAAAACATTGCTGATCTCCCATACTTCAGGCAGCCGTGGCACACCTTCCCCCACTTCCACACCTCTTCCATCCACCTCTTTCAACATTCGTCTTTTATGTCACAAACCAGCTCCCAAGGCGACAGCCCGCCTTCTGAAGTAGCAGCCTTGAAGAGGCGGCTGGCTGTTTTGGAGGCACAAAATGCAGAACTCCGCAAACAGCCGGTGGAAGAGAAAAGGTGCGTAAGATCATCTAGCATTTGGTTATCCTTTGAGCCATTGATTCGACAGTGAACGCCTTCATCTGGAGGGTCGGGTGATCCGCCGACTCGTCTGCCTTACTGAACGTGTTGAAGACCTCGTCACAGAGTTTGACAGACGTGTGACGCTGGGTATCGACTCAGATGATGATACTAGCTTGAACGACTCCGAGTAGGTCCTTTCGCATGTACATTTACTTGCACTAATTATGTCCACTAGGGACGACAGGAGGTACCGATCGTACAAGAAATTAGCCACTTGGTGTCCAACAGTTCGTAAGCTTGTACACTCCGAGGTTGAGAACAGGGAGCTCTCTTACATATACAGCAAGGTAAGACTTGCAGACCCCTTGGTGACGAGGCTAATTGACACTGTTCGTAGTTAAATAAAGGCGCTGATGGAGCAAGGGGTGATGATACGACACGGCTCAAAGTTGTTGTTGCCTCATGGTTGATGCAACAAACCCCACATCCGACCCCCATCATCCATGGGCAGAACAAATTGGGTCGCGGATTTAACAATGATGCAACTGGACGGCTCATATGCCCCGTCGATTACGACTGGAATGATCCAGTGTAAGTTTTGTTTACTTCACAACGTCTTTGCTGACCAATGAGGTAGCGTCCAACAAAGCATCAGGGATTATCACCCTGATTATCGAGTTACGGCTCACTCGTGGCCTTCTTTTTTATATAAGGACGAAACATACGACCCACTGAAACCTACAGATGGTTTATTCAAAGGGCAATTCCTTTTAAAGGTACGTTTCGTGATGATGAAGGATCGTATACTGACGTCGCTTGTAGACATTCAAATACATCTTCACGTCTCCCACTTCTGCAGAGATGGACGAGCAAGAGCAGCTCAGCCCGGAAGTACTTTCCACACAGGGTCGTCCAAAGCAGCGAAGGACCAATGGCGAATGCCGCACTCGTTCCAACGTGGCTGGGCTGTTGAACATGAAATCAGTCCAACCAAGGTCGATTGCATACGCAGCTGTGCAGGTAAGTATGACGGATCACTTTTTATCAATGCACTGCTGATGCAGGCCATTTAGCTTAGGTTTGCTTTGTCTAGCACGGGATCATGGCGTATTGTAGACGACGAGTTCAACCATCAAGAGTTCTACGACAATATCGTTGACTTCTTCGAGCTTGCCGTGACATCAGACGCAGCTAAGGAAGTAGAAGACCTCTTACTTTGGTGGAACCGGTGAGTCATCGTATATAGCTGTAACCGTCTAATGCTGTTCTGATTATACTGTAATATTCAATAGCAAGGTTTTCGGACGCAAGCATGTGTCCACCTATCGGCCCCAAAGAGTTGAACAACTCTCCGTTGCTCGGTGTTCGGCCAGACATTAGCTCAGCTTTTGCAGACTAGATTATGCTCGTTGTTTGCGCTGTATTATATTAGTGTGTACTGTTGATATGTATGAGCAAACATTTTGTGTTGTCGAGTATTCAAATGACAAGTGGCCGTGATTTTGATTTTTAACGGAATTTTGCTGTATTTTACCTGTTGCATATGTAGGAGATTCAGCAATTTAAAATTGGTAATATAGTATCTAATGGCCATTCATTCGCTGCGTCTCCATGATTTGTTCGCACTGAGAAATGATACCTTTATTACAATTATGAGGCTGTCACCCATCTATGGTACAGGTAGCCAGATACTATATTTCTTTAATATCTGCGAAACAATCCTTTGCATGCTTGAAATGTTGTACAGCAGACACTCTTTTAAACAATTTTCATTCATATAAGTGCAGGTCGACTTGACCTACTTTGCGATCAAGATAACATAGAATCTTTGATGACAATCAGACGTTCTAGTCTCACAAGTCTATTAAGTCGGGAGGATGACAAATATCAAGGCACAATTCACTTGTGTACCAATGCTAGCATGAAGATTGATACGGAAAATGTAGGCGCAACTGGTAATTACCTTGCACATCGGTCACAAAATGATACGTGTTAGTTATCAATCGTGTACTCATAAATATGTAGCACAACTAGTAATTGGATCACGATGTTTCAAATTTGTCCTGTATACACTTATCAGACATGGTTATCGATGAGGTTTTGTAGCACAACAACGAAATTCATGTGATTGATGCCGTACACCAATCCCTATGACTTTCCTTGATCATGTGGGATAGCGTTAAATATGCATAAATGACTTTATATGAAAAACAACCCTGGTACTTCTGTCAATCTATCATACAGATTAGCCATTGAATGCACTCTCGTAGACAAGCTGCATGAACAACCACAATGCTCTAAAGTCTACATACTGCTTGGTGTAAACCTATTTTGCACACCTGTAAATCAGATTCAATGTATCAATAATCGCAATTGTGCAACTACCACCAAATATAGCATCAGGAAAACCCTCCCCAGGGAAATTCGTCTAAACTATGATAATATCCTCTAAACTATGATAATTCTCAATAATCATTGAGAATTATCGAGAATTATCGGCTTTAGAAGGACTAGGAAGACTATTTTGTTTAGAAGGACTTTTTTACTGCCTTATTTTTCAAGGATAATTATCACAAATTACTTGATATTAGACTACAATATTGTGAATTTCAGAGAGTATATTTCAAACTTTGCATATTGAATCACACACATCAGACAGTGTTACAAGTAAAACGGACTAATATTTGATCAGAAGATATACATAACACTAGTAATTACTATACAGCTATATGTGCTACAAATGACTGCAAATACCCAATCCCTGGCTTGGATAAACGAAGCCCATATAAATTGTACCCCTTGCAACAAGAATGAGTGCAGACATTTAAGAACGAGCGCGGACAAGCACTTACAAGTGTAGATGAGCATCGGGCGCGGGGGTATACAGATGTCGAAAAACTAGAATGACTAAAAATGAGTGCGAACGAACGAAAACAAGTGCAGATAAAAGCACTTACAAGTGGACACATGGCATGTGTGGACAAGCACATGAAACACGAAAAAAACAAGCTGGAATGAGTGGGGGGTGAATAAAAATGAGTATAGACAAGCAGTATAACACTTACAAGTGACCAGGCTGGGGCAGGGCTAGTGGAAAGTAGGAGCCGATGCTAACACAAGCAACATACCGGCGTGAAGATCATGAACTAGCTGAGAGCAGGACACAGCCGCGGCACCATCAGCGTCAGACCCGCAGGTAATACATATAAATATCAAGTTAGAAATATGAAAAAACGATTGTAAAAAAAGATAAACTCACCAAGACACTGCGAATGGTGGGCAATAACTTCAATCAGCGTGGCTTGAGCTCGAAGGAGAATCGACACACTGCAAACAGCAGACGACTTTGATCAGCACGGCTCGAGCTTGAAGGAGGGTTGACAGACTCACTCACTGCGAACGGCAGGGAACAACTTGGACCAGTGTGGCTCGAGCTCGAAAGAAGATCAACAAACTCACTCACTGCAAATGGCGGGCAACAACTTGGATCAACATGGCTCGAGCTTTAAGGAGGATTGACAAACTCACTCACTGCGACTCCCCATCTAGAGTCGAGTCTACATGCGCTGCGTGCGAGCAAGAACGAGAGTGTGATGAGCAAGAATGAGTGCCAGCAATAAACACTCACAAAGATCGTTTGATGGTGGTGAAGAGGCTCGAAGACAGCACTTGGGATGTTGAAGACTCGAATGTGATGTGGTGGTGGTGGAAGAGAGCGAGTGAAAGAATTTCGAACCACAAGTGAGTGTGAGAGTAAACAAGCACAAATATTCAACAAAGTTCTTTGTTTATTTGTTTACACGTGTTGTCCTTGTTGACATCGGATATCACTAAGTCCATCAAATTGTCCTACTCAGGTACCTAATACTACTCACTCGTTGGAATTCCTTATTCTCATATGAGTTATCATCCCACACTGTCACATCCCATGAGAGTGGACTGTTGATGAGTGATTGATATATGATAATTGTAATACTTTTTTTTGTTGAACTTGTATATAAATAGATACACTTTTTGTATTTTCAAATAATTCTCGATAATCATATCATCTTTTGGTGCTTTTTATCCTAATATCTGTAATTACACAGAATTATCTAAATTACATGTTTTATGAAAATTATGTGATTTTTGCCCTGGGAGGGTTTTCCTGATGAGGTCCGTGTGACGGTCATGAGTAATAGAGGATAGCGTTTTAAGGGCATAAATGACTAGATAGTCTGCGCTGCCACATTTTAGCCAAATATGAACATTATTTACATGATAACGTGTATATAAAGGTTGATAGGAAATCTTGGTTTTCAGTGATGGAATGGGCCACGGAATCAGTGAGAAGGAAGGACGGGGGTAAAGATATGGGGAATGTGGATAGAGTTCAGCTGAGAGGGAGGTTGAGGGTTCAGACGTTCAAGTCATGCTACACGTGTATTTCCTAGTGATGGCCAGGTCCGGTCCTGAACCACGGTTCGAACCCGAACCGTTTCGAACCTGACCGAAGTCCGGTTCAAAGTTCGGGCAATAGGGGGAACCGAACCGTCGGTCCAGTCCACGGTTCGAGGACTTGCAGAATTCTCGAACCTGGTTCGAACAGGTCCGAACAGGTTCGAACCGATTGTCAACGAGGGATGGGTGAGCGAGTCGCCCAGCATAGAGGAAATCGAAATAGTTTGTCTTCCAGACCTGCAACAGCCCCCGCAGGGAGCACCGCTCCACATATGGCGATCGTACCCACTCAAAGTTCACTCTCGCCAGCGCCTTTTGACTGGATGCATTTTGAAGGACGGAGTATCAAAACCACGCTCTCCAACATTCTTGGAGTAGATGGTCTTGCACGTGAGCGAAAGTGGCGAGCACATTGTGTTCTCAGCGTGGATCTCGGCCGAAGGGCACGAGAAGGTGTCGAAGCTGTATGTCCTTGTACTTTTTTGAAACGTACTTTATTTGATCATTTTTATGCAACCAGCTCATCCCCCACGCAGACGTCATCTTCCTTTCAGCGCAAACATTTCCCTCGCTCTCTAATCCCCAGTTTAACGCTGTCAACCCTGGCCCACCTTCTCCGCGCGCTATCCTCCTTGCGCTCGCACGACACGCATCTCCACACGCGCTCCTTGTATTATACGGAGGTGCCCTTGGTTCAGCCCTCCTCTCCCTTCCCACTCGTGAATACCTCCAATCCTCTTCCTGGTCTCCACTCCCGATGGGCAGATCCCATGCACACACCAACTCCAACTTACACTCCATCATCTCCACCGCTGAGGGTGTCGAGAGCGTGCGCAGCGGCTCAGAATTTTGGGCTGGCCGCCGCAGCCCCGACTCAAGCGGGTTCACCATGGGTGATAACCCCTCACCTGCCCGAAATTGTGACAGCGGATACTCAGAAGACCACGACGACGAGCCAAGAAGACTTGCTGTACCGTGAAGTGAAGGTGCGTGTTCTGGTGCGCTTCGTAGGGCTGCCCAGACGCGACAAGCGGTAGGATCGCGTTCAGGGCGCGAGAAGATGAACCGGATTGTATATGAAGTTTGACATTTTTTGGGTCCGGTTCTCGGTTCAAACCCTTGCTGAACCGGAACCGGACCATTATTGGACCGAACCGATGGTCCGGTCCACGGTTCTGCTTACTGAGAGGACTGAACCGATGGTCCGGTCCACGGTTCTCTGAATTTCCTAGAGAACCGGACCGAACCGGACCTGTCCATCACTAGTATTTCCACATTGTCGAGGGCTGTTGGGCAGTGGGCCCGATCATGATATAGACGCTGGTATGATTGCACTAAGCGCTGGGAATTGAGATCACCGACCCGTCCTCAGGGAAAGTGGCCGGTCGAGGTCGAAGGGGGGATGCGAGTCTCAGATTGATTGGACTTGTACTACTCAGTCAGCACACCAAGGCAAGATGTAGAATCGAGTGTATTTCGTATCGTAATTAGGCTCGTGGTAATGCGAATTTAATGTTTAAACCACTGAAGACATCACGCTAAGAACCAAATGATGGTATACGACTCATGCAATTGAGCTGATAACGAAGGGAGGATGATCTCGGCTGGATAGAGGAATGAGAAAAGAATGTCCACTTGAAAAGCGAGGATGCAACCTACTGTATATGCTCAGGCTGCTGCGACCGCTGCCGGATTTCCCAAATCACCGAATATAGTACATGGGGTGAACTGACACGAGCAACAAACTGGTTCTCAAGGACTTACTTCAAGTATTACTACTTCGAGTGATGAATGAAGTCAAAGAAAATGCTTCCAAGAGCTGACAATAGTACAAGAGGGGATGTAAAGTAAGTATCAAAGAAGAGATCAGGTACACCAACGGGATGAAAGATCAACAACTCGTGAATTACTGTAATGCGACTTAGAACTACACACCAATATGAACAAAAACCATCCTCTGCTCGAGCGGCACTTTCGTTTTCACCGAGTGCGTAGCACAGTTGAGCGCCCAGGCCGCCTTCGTGCAGTCCATGACACCACCATCCTTCAAATCTCCGAACATATACTTGTAAAAAGCTTCAACGACGTGTTTTGCGACAGAGTCGTCGACCTCCCACAACGTGCCAACGGCGCTCTTGAAACCCGAAAACTGGAGACCAGCTGCGAGGTGGATCACTTCGTCGGGCGTCTCCTCGTCGCCGACGGCGGTATGACAAGCCGATAAGAACGCGAACTCGGCCTGCGGAATATGTCTCTCCATGATATCAAGCAGCGTCAGATGTTCGTCTCTCATGACAAAATGCGAGTCGTAAGGCTGCGTAGGGTCCTGCTTGCCATGACAAGCAAGGTGCACCCAGGTGTTCTGCTGCAAAGCTGAGAGTGCACCTGCTCGTGTGGCTTCATCGCCAGAAATAGTGGTGCGGTTGGCCGTCGCGGGCACGAGCTTATGGACAAGCTCGAGCTCGCTATCAACAGCCAAGAGCGCTTTTCCCTTCCCTGCACCCGGTTGACCCTGTCCGATTGCCACAAAGGACGGAGGCGCGCGCTTCTTCATCAACTGTCTAGATCTGATCAGAGCAGAAAGCGTCGGGGTGTAAGAGCAAATGTAGAGATCCTCCAAGCATGGCTCCTTCCCAGAACGATCCGCCTTTGTTTGGAACGGGTGAGCTGCATGGAGAGGAATGGACGTGAAAGCTGCAGTGGGACACAGCCAGATTCGAGAGCGGCGCTTTAGTTTGAGGACGTGTTCGAGCACGTTGACGATGGGCAGCATGATTTGGTCCCATATTATCCGCGAGAGAACTATTAGATCTGTCCTCGACTCCCCTGGGTTCATTCGAGATGAATCTCGTATTGCCCTGGCGAAGCGGTCCTTGAGATTGGTCAGATCTACGAGGGTGACAGACGGCAAAGGAACATGATGGGGGTCTCCTGACGTCGGGACGATGATGGCGCTGCATGAGTATTCACTCGCAACGAGGATGATGACTGGTCCCTGGCGCGCTGCCACTTGGAGGTCTTCATACGAAAGTGGGAGCAAGAACCGCGAGAACGCCGGAACATCACGTATCTTAGCTATCGCGGCTTCCCATTGTCTTGTAAGTCTCCTATACTCTGTTGCTTCCCGATCAGCAGCAGCTCTGTCGGTGATGGTAGCAGAACTCTGGGCTGCATTGGAAATGAGTTTGCTCAGCTCCAAATAATTGCGCGCCAGTGTCGGTTTTGCTGACTCGAGGTCTTCGACTGGAGTCCTGAGTCGAGACGCCAGCGACCACTGCTGGCCACGGCCCTGCTCCACAAGCTCAACTGCCCGCCGTAGATTGACATGACGTATAGCACATGAGGCTGCGTCTACAGGAAGTGACCGCGCATGACGAAAGGCGGTTGCAGCTTCGCGCCGTGAAATAATCGACGATCGCGTCATCACGTGGCTGTCAAAAAGCTCAAAGCACATTTGGTATGCTTCCAGGGCAGATTCATGTTGATAGACCTCTACTTGGCGAGCCCACTCAATAACCTCCATGATGCGTTCCGGAAATCCTTGAGTAGGATGTCTTGATGCAAGTCTGAAGTTCTCTATAGCGAGCGACAAATCAGCAGGGTCGTGTAGAATCTGGTAACGAGACATATAGGCTTCCCGTAGCCTGAAATATGAGTAGTGTCTGTCTGGGTGCAGTGAATGCAAAGCCTCCAATGATTGTTGGCAAAGAACAATGGCCTCCTCGACATCTTCATTCTTCTGAGTTTGCGTGAAACGAGAGCAGAGCACCGAGCTCAAATTGAAAAGAGTAATATGGCGCTCTGGATGGTCAAGCCGCCTTAACCGAAGGGATTCACGATATAAATCAATGGCCTCGTTGAGATCCTCGCTAACATGCGTTTTGACATATCTGGTTTTGAGCGCGAGGGCCAGGTTGTGAAGCGTGGTGTCACGACGTGGATGCCCAGGTGGGCACAACGTCAGTGCCTCGCGACGGAGGCTGATGGCTCGGGTGATGTCATCAATGTCGCCGCGTTTCTTGAAACGTTCGACGAGAACGCCCCCTAGGTTGTCCAATGAGAAATAACGAGATTGGTGCCCAACAGAATACAGGCGCAACGCTCCTTCGTGCAAAGAGATGGCCTCATCGAGGTCATTAAGTTTGCCTTGATGATCGAAGCGCGACGCGAGTGAGTTGGCCAAGTTGTTCAGGTAGGTACCACGGTCAGCATGTCCCTCGGGGCACAGAGACACGGCTTCACGACGAAGTTGTATGCTTGTGTCAAGATCATCGATGCTGCCGTGCTGATCAAAGCGTCCTTTAACTGCTTGTGCAAGCTCCATGAGGGCTCTGGGACGGAGTTGATGGCCCAGAGGACAAAGCTCGAGGACGACTCTTCGAAGATGGATGCCTTCATCAGATGCGTCTTTTGGAAGGTTGTTGCATCCGCCGATCACATACTCAACACCATTCTTCCCTGACGCGATGCTACGAAGGTACGTGCCCTCTGGACAGAGAGGCAGTAGTTCATGATACAGTTGGGCAGCTTCCCGGATGTCGGCAGCAGTACTTTTCTTGGAGTAGCGCCAAGTGAGCGCTTCGGTGAGATTGTATAGAGATAAGGGATGATCGGGATGGGGCTGCGGACGCAATGCAAGGGCGTCGCGGAAGAGGCAAGTGGTGGCATCGATGTCTTCAACATCATTTCGGGTGTAGCCTTGGAGGCGGGCCCACGCGAGGTTGGTGAGAGCCGTTGCATGATCTGGATGGCTGACCGGACACTGGTCCAGAACTAACTCAAAATGCTTTACAGCGTCGTTCAGGTGAGAGACTGTCTTGCTCGTCACGTATGCGGCAAATTGTGCGTGGCCCGCATCTGTGTCTCGAGCGATCTGGCAGTCTACGAGGGACTGCAGTTTGCGTTCTGTCAGCAAACGCTAACAGGACAGATACTACTAGCGTCACTCACATCAATCAGTGCGTCGTCCTGATCGTCGCAAGCATGTACAATGGCGGCCTTCAGCTTGAGGGAAGGTTTGACACCGAACACGGGTGGGAAGGATAAATCTACGAGACGTTAGTGTATGTGCATGAGTGAGAAGCGAATCACTCACCAAATGGCTCATTTCCATGATCCAGTAGCTCATCCCATGACATTTGAAGTCCTGCAATGACCTCACCGCCGCCTAGCATTCGACCAAGCTCATAGGACGCCCTGATCTCCACTGACAACGCAGGTAAGGAGTGTGATGATCTATAAACAGACGATCAGTTCTTGCATCGCGTCAGACAGTGTCCATGGGGTTTACAGAATGACAGTATTCCCCCACGCTGCAGATTTATCAGATGATAGGACACTGATGGCTGATTTCCAGCGCCTCCGGGAGTCGACATTGATGGATATGTAGATGCCAGCAGGAATGCGCCAGGAGGGGACCTGAAGATTCTTTCCGCTGATGACTGTAGATATTGTGTGAGGATGACAACAGATACGAAGGTGGTTCTGAGGGACTCGCCTTCCAGTCTGATATATCGACCTTCTGAGGTACCAGACATGATGGTGGATTGAGCAAATTGATGAGGATCGAGGATGGGCTGAATGGGCCACGGAATCAGTGAGAAGGAAGGATGAGGGTAAAGATATGGGGAATGTTGATAGAGTTCAGCTGAGAGGAAGGTTGAGGGCTACACGTGTATTTCCACATTGTCGCTCGAAGGGCTGTTCGGCACGATATAGACGCTGGTATGATTGCACTAAGCGCTGGGAATGGAGATCACCGACCGGTCTTCAGTGAAAGTGGCCGGTCGAGGTCGAAGGGGGGATACGAGTCTCAGAGTGATTGGACTTGCATCGTACTACTCAGTCAGCACACCAAGGCAAGATGTAGAATCGAGTGTATTTCGTATGGTAATGCGAACAATGTTAAAACCACTGAAGATGGCACGCTAAGAACCAAATGATTGTATACGACTCATCCAATTGAGCTGAATACGAAAGGAGGATGATCTCGGCTATATATAGAGGAATGAGAAAGAATGTCCACTTGGAAAGCGAGGATGCAACCTACTGTATGCTGCTGTGCTGCCGGATTGCGCACAGATATCAAACCAAGTACGGTGGGACTATATCATTGGCACCGGATGAAGAGGCCAGCATATCATGTAGCTATAATAGAAGCCTTGAAGGTGATGGGAACATATAGGGGAACAGCCAATCACCGAATGTATATGGTGAAGATGGAATGCATCGAGCTCGTGGTTCGTGCAGGCGGCCACTAGTAGGATGCCAATTCAAATTTCCATTTCAGTACAGACCGTGTTGCTTACGTGACGCAACTGCCACCCTCATATTAGTACCACCGACATCAACGACTCAACGTTTTGAAACACTTACTACATCATTTCATCATCCCGCCTCGTGGAATTTCAAACCAAGGTGCGCTTTTGCAAGTGTCTTTTTTTGGGCGCGTTCTGAATCTTGTCCAATTGCAAGGGTGTTTGGGCTTGTTTCTGTTGGTTTTCCGTGATAAAACCACATTGCTAACCACCTTCGCAGCATGTGTATAGTACTAGGTGTGTAGCGACTTGAAGCTTAAGTCTTTGCTCATTCTAACTGTTGTTTTAGGTCTTAATCATGTCCTTCGTCACTCATAATATTGTCCGTTGCACTCTGCTATCCCTTTCTGACATGCTCTCGCAAACCCCCGCCAGTGGTTTTCTACTTTTTTGCGCGTCCTTTCAGCAGTTTATATTTTCTCTAGCATGAAATACACAGGATTTTACATTTCACATTGCTATGTGTATAAGTGAATGGTACGACTCGACGATAAAATGAGTAGCAAGCTTCGCAGGATGCGCATGTTCCCTTTAAACTTGGCGTGCTACTTTCACTGATGACTGACCTTGACGTTGCGCAACTTTTTTAGCATGTGCAATCTCTCCCGCTAATATTCAATCGTCGGCCACCGTTCTCAGCACTTTGTATCATCGCACATATACATCAATAGAACATCCTGTGTGCGTTCAGTTTGCCTCGTATTAAAATGTACTCAAATGTACAAATGACCCATAGGCTCGTGGCTAGACTGGCGTATACTACCACAAACAAGTCGATTGCGAGACTAGCCTGTACGCGTGATTATAGCTAGAAACACAACAGACCTAGTCACAGTGAAAGCGCAGAATTAAACGCAAAACTCAAGCCATTGAAATTCACACATCCACCTTCAATACCGAATATGGTGTCTTTCGTAAGTACAGATGACATTCGGCAGGCTTCATATTTACCACTTCGCATGCGGCTCGCGCCATAGGACAACCATATACTTCCCCGTGCTGTCTTTGTTGACCATCGGTTCACAATATAATTTCACTCATGCTCGAGCTCATTATTGCATGGACCCTGCTCTACGCTTGTCTTCTGTGTCTCATATAACTTTCATGGGTTCCCTGATACCGACATTAGATCTCTGTCGTCTACCCAAATCAAACCTTCCCCATCTAACTCAATCAGACATGTTCTTCCCTCCCCCCTCGCCGCTCACCTTCCAAAGCTACCTTTGGAAAACATGGAGACACTTGTGGTCAACCGCTTGACCTAGTTTGTAGGATATGGCATCAAAAAACATGTAAGCACGTTGCACATTTTACTGATCTTCAAACCAACCTTTGTGTCCAGGAATGCATCACATTCCAGAGTTTGGATTGCGATGAACCTTCTTACGATCAATATGAACAGACTATGGTACGGGCGGTAGTAACTCTGGGATCGTTGTCTTGCAAGCTAACGTATCTGTTGCAGGATCCGTGCAATCCATATAGGATACTATTGGATGCTCTCCTGACAGTTCGCAGCCAGCAAACGTTCTGGAAGGCATGGTGCGTTTTGAAGCGAGTCTTCTGCATCTCTCTCGTTTACCTATATCATTTATAGAATAGAATATCCTCCTGAGAGGAGCCCTAGGAACGGGGGAAAAGACGGTCGCTCATGCGATCTGCAACATGCTCAAGCGCCCGATGCTTGACGTTCGGGCGAATGACATTCCATACCTTGCCGATGTGTAACCTTGGGCCGCGACACTAGCTTTGGTAAGTACCATCCGCAGACCGTGATGCATCTCTGACGGTGGCTTAGCTCGCGATCGAGTGGAATGCGTTGGTGGTCATAGATCATGGGGATGTAAGTATTGTCTCTCAAATAATCTATTATATTTCTCCTGAAGACACGTCACACAGTATTTAATGAACTCTGAACGTCCAGACGGTCGACTGTGTTCTTGATTGTTGTGCCGTTCATGCCATACCGGTATAACTAATTCTGTAGACTGTCAGGAACGCATCGACGTGATGATTCGAGAACTCGAGTCGCCTGGATCATCTATCTGTCTGTGGCCCTTGGTGTTGACGGACGAGCAGTAGGCACTGCTCAAGCCATTCTCTGCTGGTGCGTATCTCAGCTATCTAAACCCAACTGTATCACTCACTAACTTTCCTCTGTTGCAGCCATCAAATTTCTCGATCTCGATCTAGCAGCCTGTCGTCAATGTTGGCTACAAGTTGACAACCTTTCAACTATCTCTAGCAGCAAGCATGCACCCGTCCCTACCATGAGGGATACGAAGATGTGGACCTTCCTTTGGGAGATTGAGAAGATATCTTGGTAAGAACTCGATGGTGATGATATGATGTCTGACATTGGATGACTCGACACAGTGCTGACGATGCTAATAAGATATCGAAGATTTCATGAATATTGCACGAAGATTGGCTAGGTAAATTAGTTAATATGGGCTGTTCCTAACAACTAATCAGTGCCATGCAGGAACAAGATCCAACCCCTCAGCACGTAAAGAAGTCTCTCAAGGTCTTGGACGTGCCATTTTCTGTACGGAAAAAGGTAGCGCGGTTTTTTTAGCTTTGCGCAATGCATCCACTTGAGGAACCAAGTTTCTCAAGAACACGGTGAAGATGTGCCTGTTTGAAATGTGCTTGCTGCCTTGTGCTCCGTATACGTGCCCTGTGTATATAGCTTATGATATTCCATTGGCAATTGCAATAATATTGTGCATATCGTGTCCAGCGTAGCGTCAACACCAGATAACGCATCCTTGACGACGAGACCTGGTCAAAGTGATCAAGCCATCTTTGTCTTACACAAAATATAACATCATATGACTAAAGTACCGGTAGAAATCGTCACTGCCAACTTCCTCGGTAAGTGTCTGCAGTCAGCCATGGTATACTGCATGCTCCCAACGGAAATAATATAACAAATCGATTCCGCAGAACAGCAAAAGTTCCAGTAGTAAATGAAGTTACAAAAAACGCTTCCAAGAGTCGACAATAGCACAAGAGGGGATACGCAACTATCAAGGAACGGGCTAGGTACACCAAGGGATTAAAGATCAAAGTCTGTACCGGAGACTAGGATGAAAGCAATGCAAGATAGAACTACACACCAATATGAACAAAAACCATCCTCTGCTCAAGCGGCACTTTCGTTTTCACCGAGTGCGTAGCACAGTTGAGCGCCCAGGCCGCCTTCGTGCAGTCCATGACACCACCATCCTTCAAATCTCCGAACATATACTTGTAAAAAGCTTCGACGACATGTTTTGCGACAGAGTCGTCGACCTCCCACAACGTGCCAACGACGCTCTTGAACCCCGAAAACTGGAGACCAGCTGCGAGGTGAATCACTTCGTCGGGCGTGTCCTCGTCGCCGACGGCAGTATGACAAGCCGATAAGAACGCGAACTCGGCGTGCGGAACATGTCTCTCCATGATATCGAGCAGCGTCAGATGTTCGTCTCTCATGACAAAATGCGAATCGTAAGGCTGCTTAGGGTCCTGCTTCCCATGACAAGCAAGGTGCACCCAGGTGTTCTGCTGCAAAGCTGAGAGTGCACCTGCTCGTGTGGCTTCATCGCCAGAAATAGTGGTGCGGTTGGCCATCGCAGGAACGAGCTTATGGACAAGCTCGAGCTCGCTATCAACAGCCAAGAGCGCCTTGCCCTTCCCTGCACCCGGTTGGCCCTGTCCGATTGCCACGAAGGACGGAGACACGCGCTTCTTCATCAACTGTCTAGACCTAATCAGAGCAGAAAGTGTCGGCGTGTAAGAGCAAATGTAGAGATCCTCTAGGCATGGCTCCTTCCCTGAACGATCCGCCTTTGTTTGAAACGGATGCGCTGCATGGAGAGGAATGGACGTGAAAGCTGCAGTCGGACACAGCCAGATTCGAGAGCGGCGCTTTACTTTCAGGACGTGTTCGAGTGCGTTGACGATGGGTAGCATGATCTGGTCCCATATTATCCGCGAGAGGACTATGAGATCCGTCCTCGACTCCTTTGGGCTCATCCGAGATGCTTCTCGTATTGCCCTGGCGAAGCGATCCTTGAGATTGGTCAGATCTGCGAGGGAGACAGACGGCAGAGGAACATGATGGGGGTCTCCTGACATCGGAACGATGATGGCGCTGCATGAGTATTTACTTGCAACGAGGATGATGACCGGTCCCTGGCGCGCTGCCGCTTGGAGGTCTTCATACGAAGGTGGAAGCAGGAAGCGCGAGAACGCCGGAACATCACGTATCTCAGCTACCGCGGCTTCCCATTGCCTGGTAAGGTTCCTATACTCCGTTGCTTCCCGATCAGCAGCAGCTCTGTCGGTGATGGTAGCAGAACTCTGGGCTGCATTGGAAACGTGTTTGCTCAGCTCCAAATAATTGCGCGCCAGTGTCGGTTTTGCTGACTCGAGGTCTTCGACTGGAGTCCTGAGCCGAGATGCCAGCGACCACTGCTGGCCACGGCCCTGCTCCACAAGCTCAACTGCCCGCCGTAGATTGACATGACGTATAGCACATGAGGCTGCGTCTACAGGAAGTGACCGCGCATGACGAAAGGCGGTTGCAGCTTCGCGCCGTGAAATGATGGACGATCGCGTCATCACGTGGCTGTCAAAAAGCTCAAAGCACATTTGGTATGCTTCTAGGGCAGATTCATGTTGATAGACCTCTGCTTGGCGAGCCCACTCAATAACCTCCATGATGCGTTCCGGAAATCCTTGAGTAGGATGTCTTGATGCAGGTCTGAAGTTCTCTATAGCGAGCGACAAATCAGCAGGGTCGTGTAGAATCTGGTAACGAGACATATAGGCTTCCCGTAGCCTGAAATATGAGTAGTGTCTGTCTGGGTGCAGTGAATGCAAAGCCTCCAATGATTGTTGGCAAAGAACAATGGCCTCCTCGACATCTTCATTCTTCTGAGTTTGCGTGAAACGAGAGCAGAGCACCGAGCTCAAATTGTGAAGAGTTACATGGCGCTCTGGATGGTCAAGCCGCATTAACCGAATGGATTCACGATATAAATCAATGGCCTCATTGAGATCCTCGCTAACATGCGTTTCGACATATCTGGTTTTGAGCGCGAGGGCCAGGTTGTTAAGCGTGGTGTCATGATGTGGATGCCCAGGTGGGCGCAACGTCAGTGCCTCGCGACAGAGGCTGATGGCTTGGGTGATGTCATCAATGTCGCCGCGTTTGTTGAAACGTCTGACCAGAACGCCCCCTAGGTTGTCCAATGAGAAATCACGATATTGGTGCCCAACAGGGCGCAGGCGCAACGCTCCTTCGTGCAAAGAGATGGCCTCATCGAGGTCATTAAGTTTGCCTTGATGTTCGAAGCGCGACGTGAGTGAGTCGGCCAAGTTGTTCAGGTAGGTACCACGGTCAGCATGTCCCTCGGGGCACAGAGACACGGCTTCACGACCAAGTTGTATGCTTGTGTCAAGATCATCCATGCTGCCGTGCTGATCAAAGCGTGCTTCAACTGCTTGTGCAAGCTTGTTGAGGGCTCTTGGACGAAGTTGATGGCCCAGAGGACAGAGCCCGAGGACGACTCTTCGAAGATGGATGCCTTCATCAGATGCATCTTTTGGAAGATTGTTGCATCCGCCGATCACATAATCAACACCATTCTTCCCTGCCGCGATGCTACGAAGGTAGGTGCCCTCTGCACATAGAGGCAGTAGGTCATGATACAGTTGGGCGGCTTCCCGGATATCGGCGGCAGTGCTTTTCTTGTTGTGGCGCCAAGTGAGCACTTCGGAGAGATTATATAGAGATAAGGGATGATCGGGATGGGGCTGAGGACGCAATGCAAGGGCGTCGCGGAAGAGGGAAGTGGTGGCATCGATGTCTTCAAGATCATTTCGGATGTAGCCTGCAAGGCGGGCCCACGCGAGGTTGGTGAGAGCCGTTGCATGATCTGGATGGTTGACCGGACACTGGTCCAGAACTAACTCAAAATGCTTTACAGCATCGTTCAGGTGAGAGACTGTCTCGCTAATCACGTATTTGGCAAATTGTGCGTGGCCCGCATCAGTGTCTCGAGTAATCTCGCAGTCTGCGAGGGACTGCAGTTTGCGTTCTGTCAGCAAAAGCTAACAGGACAGATGCCAGCGTCACTCACATCAAACAGTGCGTCGTCCTGATCGTCGCAAGCATGTACAATGGCGGCCTTCAGCTTGAGGGAAGGGTGGACACCTCGCACGGGTGGGAAGGATAAATCTACGAGACGTTAGTGTATGTGCATGAATGAGAAGCGAATCACTCACCAAATGGCTCATTTCCATGATCCAGTAGCTCATCCCATGACATTTGAAGTCCTGCAATGACCTCACCGCCGCCTAGCATTCGACCAAGCTCATAGGATGCCCTGATCTCCACTGACAACTCAGGTGAGGAGTGTGATGATCTATAAACAGACGATCAGTTCTTGCATCGCGTCAGACAGTGTCCATGGGGTTTACAGAATGACAGTATTCCCCCAAGCTACAGATTCATCAGATGATAAGACACTGATGGCTGATTTCCAGCGCCTCCGGGAGTCGACATTGATGGATATGTAGATGCCAGCAGGAATGCGCCAGGAGGGGACCTGAAGATTCTTTCCGCTGATGACTGTAGATATTGTGTGAGGATGACAACAGATACGAAGGTGGTTCGGAGGGACTCGCCTTCCAGTCTGATATATCGGCTTTCTGAGGTACCAGGCATGATGGTGGATTGAGCAAATTGATGAGGATCGAGGATGGGATGAATGGGCCACGGAATCAGTGAGAAGGAAGGATGAGGGTAAAGATATTGGGAATGTTGATAGAGTTCAGCTGAGAGGGAGGTTGAGGAGGGCTGTTCGGCACGATATAGACGCTGGTATGATTGCACTAAGCGCTGGGAATGGAGATCACCGACCGGTCTTCAATGAAAGTGGCCGGTCGAGGTCGAAGGGGGGATGCGAGTCTCAGAGTGATTGGACTTGCATCGTACTACTCAGTTAGCACACCAAGACAAGATGTAGAATCGAGTGTATTTCGTATGGTAATGCGAACAATGTTAAAACCATTGAAGACGTCACTCTAAAAACCGAATGATTGTATACGAGTCATCCAATTGAGCTGATAACGAAAGGAGGATGATTTCGGCTGGATAGAGGAATGAGAAAGAATGTCCACTTGGAAAGTGAGGATGCAACCTACTGTATGCTGCTGTGACCGCTGCCGGATTCCGCACAGATATGAAACCAAGCACCATGTGGGACTATGTAGCTATAATGGAAGCCTTGAAGGTGATGGGAACATATAGGGGTACAGCGAATCACCGAATATATATGGGGTGAAGATGGAATGCATCGAGCTTGTGGTTCGTACAGGCGGCCAAGGATGCCAATTCAAATTTCCATTTCAGTACAGACCGTGTTGCTTACGTGACGCAACTGCCACCCATGCGCCTGGACGCTGCGCCTCGTGGAATTTCAAAGCAAGGCGCACTTTTGGTGTGTCTTTTTTGTGCGCGTTCTGAATCGTGTCCAAGGGTGTTTGGGTTTATTTTCGTTGGTTTTGCGTAACAAAACCACTTTGCTGACCACCTTTGCAGCGTGTGTCACATAGTAGGTGTGTACTATGTAGCGACTTTAAGCTTAAGTCTTTGCTCATTCTAATTGTTGTTTTAGGTCTCAATCATGTTCTTTGTCACTCATAATATCGTCCATTGCACTCTGCTATCCCTTCTGACATGCTCTCCCAAACCCTCGCTGGTGTTTTCACTTTTTTTGCGCGTCCTTTCAGCAGTTTATATTGTCCTAGCATGAATACACTGGAATTTACATTTTGCATCACTATGTGTATGAGTGAAGGGTACGACCCGACGATAAAATTCCAGGAGTAGCAAGCCTCGCAGGATGCGCATGTTCCCTTTAAATTTGGCGTGCTACTTTCACTGATGACTGACCTTGACGTTGCCCTCTTTTTAGCATGTACAGGCTCTCCCGCTAACATTCAATCGTCGGCCATCGTTCTCAGCGCTTTGTATAATCACACGTCTATCGTGTCAAACATACAAATGCCACGGAAATACACGTGCAACAAGACCTGGACCACCCACCCCTTCTCCCTGTCTTTACATACTCCTCACCGCACCTACCACCAAACACATCCTCGATCCTCCTCATTTTCTTCCATTGCACCACCATGTCTGATGACTTGAAGGTGAGTTACTGCATATTACCTTCGTAACCGTTTTGTGATTCTTACGCTCGACTCGAATCTACAGTCATCAGCGAAAATATGAACGTCCCCTCCTGGTATATGCCCGTTGCCATTTACATATGCGTCAGTGTCGACTCGAGAAGACGCTGAGATCAGTCATCCGAGTCCTATCATCCCACGAATATCTCACTAGGGTAGGACGAGACCACGACCTTGTGATGTCCACGGGTACTTTCAGATGCATCCATCACGGTGCTTACATCCGTTTCAGCACCGAGGCCCAATCCACAAGCGAGGCGTTCTGACCAAGGTCTTCGGGCTAGACGATCTTGGGGCCCTACAATCGAACGGTCACTCGAGTTTTGAAGAGTGGGTGTTGGAGTGTTCACCTGGATGGTAAGGAAATCGGTTCAACTTAGTGATTCCATTGACATCATCACGAGCCGAATCTCCTATGCATCAATAGAACATCCGCTGTGCGTTCAATTTGCCTCATATTAGAATGCACTCAAATGTACAGATGACCCATAGGCTCGTGGCCAGGCTGGCGTATACTATCGCAGACAAGTTGATTACGAGACTAGCCGGTACGCGTGATTATAGCTAAAAACACAACAGACCTAATCGCAATGAAAGCGCAGAATCAAACGCAAAACTCAAGCCATTGAAATTCACTCATCCACCTTCGTATAAAGCCTGAATGTGATTTGAACGTACGAAAGATACCACATTCGGTATTTTACCACTTCGCGTCCGGCTCGCGCCATAGGACAATCATATACTTCTACATCCCATCTTTGTTGACCATCGGTCCACAATATAATGTTGTTCCTTGACTCATGCTCGAGCTCATTATTGCATGGACCCTCCTCTACGTCTGTCTTCTGTTTCTCATATGACTTTCATGATTCCCTGATACCGACATCAAACTTTTGTCATCTACCCAAATCAAACCTTCTCCATCCAACTCAATCAGATATGTTCTTCCCTCCCCCCCACCTTCCAAAACTACCTTTGGAAAACATGGAGACACTTGTGGTCAACCGCTTGACCTTGTTTGCATGATATGACATCAAAAACATGTAAGCACATTTCCTGATCTTCAAATCAACCTTGATGTCCAGGAATAGATTACATTCCAGGGATGAACCTTCTTACGATCGATACGCGTGGAGGCAATTGGTCAGGGACAAACAGAGTATGGTACGGGCGATAGTAACTCTGGAGTCGTTGTCTCGCAAGCTAACGCATTTGTTGCAAGATCTCGTTCAATCCATATAGGATACTATTGGATGCTCTCTTGACATTCCACAGCCAGCGAACGTTGTGAAATGCATATTGTATTTTGAAGCGACACTTCTGCATCACTCTCGTTCATCTTTACCACCTGTAGAATATTCTGCTGAAAGGGGCCCTAGGAACGGGCAAAAAGACGGCTACTCATGCGATCTGCAACATGCTCAAGCGCCCGATGCTTGACGTTTGGGCGAATGTCATCCCATGCCTTGCCGATGTGCAACCTTGAGCCGCCAAACTGGCTTTGGTAAGCACCATCCGCAAGCCATGACGCATCTCTGACAATGGCTTAGCTTGCGATCGAGTAGAATGCGTTGGTGGTCGTAGACCACGGGGATGTAAGTATTGTCTCTCAAATCATCCATTATATTCCTTCTGAAGACACGTCACACAGTATTTCATGAACTCTGAATGTCCAGAGAGTCGAGTATGTTCTTCATTGTTGTACTGATAATCCCGTACTAGTATAACTAATTCTCTTGTCAGGAGCGCATCAACGTGATGATTCGAGAATTCGAGTCGCCCGAATGTATCTGTCTGTAGCCCTTGGTGCACTGCTCAAGCCGTTCTCTGCTGGTGCGTATCCGAGTTATCTAACCTACATGTATCACGAACTTTCTCTGTTGCAGCCATCGAATTCCCCGACCTCGATCTGGCAGCCCATCGCCAACAATGGCTACAACTCTTTGGTCGAGATGACCTGGTTTCAACTATATCTAGCAGCAAGCATGCACCCGTCCCTACCGTGAGGATGCGAGGAACATGCACTCTCCCCTATTAGGTCCATTCAAAAGATATCATGATAGTTGTCTTCAGATGAGAACCAATTGACACTGAGCATGCTACAATTGATATACCATCTCTCTCATTTTAGACGGGAACTGAGAACGAGCTGAACAATGCGACATGCAATGTCATCAAATGATGCCTTAGTGGCCACAACGCTAGGTCTGTAGTTAAATCAAAAAGAGCGCGTAAAAACAACAGGGATTCTATTATAGTACACATGCATCCAGAAAACAAGCGATCAGATAAGAGTTTTAGATATGTAGATGTACAGGGAAGGTAAGGTTGCGACGATGCGGGACCTAGTACAATTAATGATTTGCACAAAAAATAAAACATACGGCTATAACTCGCCTGTTAGAATCTGTGGTCAAGTTCGCTGGTAATTCATCGGCATCATATTCCTCCACGAGCCTAGCCGCCACAGGGCTCGTACGTGCTGTCGTTGTAATCATTGTAGTAGGGTTCGGGGTCAAGTTCCTCGCGTTTCTCCACGTTTGGTAGAAGGTCAGCACGTTTAACACCTAGCAGCAAGTCACACCTCCGCATGGTGATGAAAGATTTGAATACTCACAGGTACTACGTTTTGCGATGGCTGCTTGTGACATAGGGTACGCTGTGACAAGAACCACGATATATGCGAGTGCGCTGAGGACAAGAGAAAGCTTCATGTTTGAGTTGAGAGGTGCGCACTGCACTGCGCCTGCATTTGAATCTTGTATGCCTTTTCGCAGGTTGGTTCATACCTAAATGTGCGGAACTTTGATGAAAGTGTCCTCATGCAATCCGCAGCATGACAACAACGATTGCAATGATCAGTTTCTGATTGCGGGGATCAAGCTTGTGTCAATGCAGAGAACGTAATGTCTTTAATCACCGCTCTTGCTGGAATGAAGAACTCAACACGAGGGGCCCGGATGTGGCGGTCAGGCAGCAACTTGAAACAAGTTCTGTTCCGACCGCCTTCAGGTACGACTCAAAGAACAACAAGGACCTATTATATCAACAGGTTAGGTGTGCGGAAGTGACTTCCGCACGAAGGTCTAATTGAGGTTTGTCTCTTCCCTCGAGCTTGCGATTCTCGTTGACATCTGCTGGTAAACACTGCTCATTATTTCTGTAGAATTCACAGTCTATGGGAACTCAGATACTAGATGAGAATTCATTGGTCGTGCAGATGTCTTTTGCTGGGACCGTCATCTCCCATACTTGGCGTTCGAGAATATTAGTAGCCAACTCCGACACAGAAACCAACCTGTTGTCGATCGTCTTCTAGGAGCGTGTACAATAGTAGTAGTACATTAGTGAAATACCATGTCACTCATTCTGTGTTGCTCGGAAATTTACGGGATCGAGAACATGTAGTACAGACGATAGCAATACGACCTACACACCGATATGAACAAAAACCATCCTCTGATCGAGCGGCACTTTCGTCTTCACAGCATGCGTAGCGCAGTTGAGTGCCCAGGCCGCCTTCGTGCAGTCCATGACACCACCATCCTTCAAATCTCCGAACATATACTTGTAGAAAGATTCAACGACATGTTTTGCGACGGAGTCGTCGACCTCCCACAGCGTGCCAATGACGCTCTTGAACCCTGAAAACTGGAGATCAGCTGCGAGGTGAACCATTTCCTCGGATGTCTTTTCATCGCCGGTGGCAGTATGACAAGCAGATAAGAACGCAAACTCAGCCTGAGGAATGCCTCTCTCCACAATATCGAGCAGCGTCAAATGTTCGTCTCTCACAACAAAACGCGACTTGTCAGGCTGCATAGAGTCCTGTTTTCCATGACAAGCAAGGTGTACCCAGGTGTTCTGCTGTAAAGTTGAGAGTGCACCTGCTCTCCGCCGCCTAGCATTCGAACAAACTCATAGGATGCCCTGATCTCGACTGACAATGCAGGTGAGGCGTGTGATGACCTATAAACTCAAGTTCAGTTCTCGTATAGCGTCAGTCACCATGAGCTTTACAATGTTACAGTATTCCACCAAGCTACAGATTGATCGGATGATAAGACACTGATGTCTGACTTCCAGCATCTCCCCGAGTCGACATTGATGGACACATAGATGCCAGCGGGAATACGCCAGAAGGGGATTAAAAGATTTTTGACGTTGATGACTGTACAGTGTAGATAGAGTGTGAGAATCATGAAATAGATACGAAGGTAACATGGAGGAACTCGCCTTCAAGTCTGATATATCGGCTTTCTGAGCAACTAGGCATGATAGCATGATGGAGCAAAATGATGAGGATCGAGGATGGGCTGAGTGGTGGATGGAATAAGAGAGAGAAAGACGGGGGTGGGGATATGGGACTGTGGATAGAGTTCAGCTGAGAGGGAAGGTTGCAACGTTTTGAGGGTTCAGATCATACTACACGTGTTGTCGAGGACGATAGACGCTGGTATGATCGCACCAAGCGCTGGGAAGATCACCAACCGGGAGAATATGTGGCAAAGAAGTAGACAATGTTATGACCAGTCTTCAGCGTTCGGAGGTGGCCCGCCAAGGTTGAAGGGGAGATACAAGTCTCAGAGTGTCTGCTCCTGGACTTGTATCATGCTACGTATTCAGTTAGCACACAAAGGCAAAATGGGGTGTGGCAATATTATTCAAAGCACTGAAAACGGCACGGAAAGAAAAGCCTCAGGCTAATGATTCTATGATCGAGAGCATCAAGTACTTTCAAAGGGACGGTTTTCGATATGACGGGTAGCAATATGAGAATCCAGCTGAATGCGCTGTGCAGGAGCGAATGACAACGAGCAATGGATTGAATTGAAGAATGAGCTACCCAAACAACAATATTAATGAAGTCTTTACGATACCTGGTACTGAACGTTGAACGGTAGTGTCCGCCGTTGAATGTGAGTAAAAGTGTTGCATTGCTTACTCCATCCTACGTACGAGAGAAGTACAGCCACCCGGATCCTGCCTGCCTTCGTAGAGTTACGTCCAATTCTGATGATGGTCTTCTAGAAGATCAAGCGATTAGCGTACAAAGTACCATTGAGCTCCCTCGGAATCCCCATCTGGACTGCAAGCGAACGGCATTCACCGGGCCCCGGCGCCTGGGCATCGTTGAAACTCTTCAAGTTGCTGTGTCCGACCGGAGCCGCGGCGCAGGACAAGTTCGTTCATCACACCACGCTGGCACGGTATGTCAAAGTCATTATCATTTTCTGATAAGCAGCCTAGACGGCCTAGTGACCATGCCAAGTCTATCTGACAGATCTACCTCCCTAACTACTAGTACATCGGTAGGTGTATCGGTGAGTTTAGTCTATTACGACTTGTTATGTCCGACATCAGCCCGCGTCAGCGCTCAGTTGCAAAGCCGCATGCTTCCAATTGTTTCTATTACTACATTACTACCTTGACTACATGACACTGACAGTGTGCCGAATTCTTTTCAGATAGCGTAACCACATAAAGTATTCCCAGACTCGCCTCCTGATAACGCGTCCGCTGGATATCTTCGTACACTGCCCTGCCACAGCAGACACCGAATATGGAATCACGTCCAGTGCTCTGACTCACCAGTAAACAACTTTTTTTCATTGGTCTGCCTACCATAAGCTCACAGTACTAGATGGTCACACGTCGCTGGTATGCTTACAGCCGCACTACTGACCCTCAGTCTTCAGAAAGCGTATTGGAAAGATAATTGGAACGCTCTAGCTGACAATTTGCAGACCTTGCAAGATGCACAAACCGCCCCTGTCGCTTGCACAGCAAGCCAGTGCTTCCTCCCGCTCCCGTTTTGTGCAGCTGGGCTCTAAAGGTAATGCTCGCTAGCAATTACCAGGTCTGTCTTGCATAACTGCCTGTCACCCATTGGTTATCAAGTAAAATGCTTCTGCCACTGATCCACAACCTCTGCACAGTTTTCTCGATCTGTTCCTCAAGGCAGTGATCGTTGGTATCAGGTGAGTTCCTGTGATGCGACAGGCACTCGAAGGCGTTTGGGTTGTCAATGGGCTCATTCTTCAGATTCACAGTCGTCTTGTCTGTGAGACTCAGTTACGTTCACACTGGGAATTTCCCATCAAGTAACGTCGGGGGTTCCTGTGGACTATTTCAGAACAAGCGCTGAACTAACTAGATGCATGCATGGCCAAGATAATGATTTTAGATAGCAGCCTGGAACAGCTTCCTGGTGAGGAAATCCACAGCCTTATCCCTTCTATCGGCACTTCTGAATGGACGCACTGATAAATCGATATAAAAACTCTCTTAAGTGCGTCCCACCCTATTGACAAAAGTCAACTTTGCTCATGCGCAATGCAAATAGTGAGTTCAATAGCCCGTAATGACTTATACTCACTATTCCCTCAGAGATCCGACTTTTCTTACTGCTGCTCTCATTTCTTGAAGGGGTATACGCCAGCAACATTAATATCACCGGCTGCTTCCTCAATTTCAGATTGAATGCGAACCAGAACCTTGATCCATCTGGATTGGTGAATGGTAATGGCGGAAATGTCTCGTCGTTGGACATTATGAACGCAGCTGGATTCACGTACCAGACGTGTCTCTCGCAGTGCGGCTCTGGGACACAGAATCCCACCTGGTCAAACATATCTCAACAGTTCGGCGCCTGGCTATTACCTTACCTTGCGCTCATTTCTCAGCTGCCTTTCGGTGCAAGACATAGAGTTGACAATCTCATGTCTGCCATCCTCACAGTTGGATCCCCGGTTCTCGCTGGCTACTCAATGATTCTCACCATTCTCAACGCCAACTGGATCAGTCGTCGCTTCGAAGACCTATCCTTCCCAAACACTAAAGACGCCGTCAGTATCCTCATAAGCCTTCAACAAAGTCCACTAAGAATAACAAATGAAGACTCGCTGCTGAGCTCTCTCGTCGTCCTGCCACAGAATGATGAATGGTGGCCGAGCATTTCCGGTTTTCTCGACTACACTCATACCTGGTCCATCGCATCTGCCACATCCATTGCGTGGGTTGTTATCGCATACCTACTGACAGTCGCCAGCTCACTAGCCGATGTCTCCTCCAACATCAATTCCAACGGCCAAGGGACGGGATCAGTGTGGTTGTGGCTTATCCCAATCGTTATAGGTTGGCTGCAACTGTCCCCGAAGTGCGATTACGCACGCGTTAGAAAGGCCATGGATAACGCGGATGCAATGGCATTTGTGGCCACCGATCATGGAGTTGTTGTAAAGGCTTCCGATCTTTCGGAAAGGCGAGCAGTATCCATTGATACTGATATTGAAAATCCTTCGTCTGACGACGAAATGTTGACTCCGCCCGTCTTTAACTATGCCAGGGCCATTTCATGGTCTCGGTCTGCGGAGGATGTCTTCAATGCTTTTCGAATAGCCTCCAACAATGCTAAATTACACAGACCGGTCATGTTTGGTGCTACATGGATGAACTCGAATAGAAGGAACTTTATTGAACCCGGCAACAGGAAGGGCAACGCGTCCGATGTCAATGCTTATTGCAGACTTCCCCTATACGCAGTACGGAGCCCCTGGGCGACAGGGATGTTCTTTCGCATGTTCGTGGCCTCGCTGCTGCCACTAGCTTTGCAATGGGCAACAACTGGATCTGCAGTAATAGTTGTGTATCTAACTCCAACTGTGGTAAGCATTATTTGACAGGAGCTTATCTGCGTCTGTTGCTGATTAGCGGTACACGCCAGGGCCTTGGTTGTAGATCTCTCGGCTACCTCATCTATGGCGCACTTGCAACTGTAGTATGGGCAATGCTCGTTATGTCGAGCATCCTGTCGCACTACGTATTTTCATACTCGGACAGACCCAGGAGTCCTTTCTCATCTACCACCCTCAGGCTCGTAAAGCTAGTATCGAACCTTCTGAGATGGGGAGGAAAGTTGGTGGCAATCGTCAATGCAATTTGGATAATTGCGGCGGGGATGCTGCAGTTTACAGATGTCTATGATAATTGTTATTGCAACTCAAGCGTGTTGGGGAGAGGGGTCCAATATGCTTATTACATTGTCGAGCTCAGCGATGGTGTAGACTTAGGTCAAACCAAAGCTGCTTGGTTCGGAGCGTTGGCTTTGGCTGGGTCTGTCTCTTTGGGATTCATTTTTTACATGAGTTTATTGACTGATCTCGTACCTATATGAAATTTCCGAAGATAAGATACTACACTATACTTACTTCCGGTTGTATTTGTTCCTTAGTTATTATTATCTTATAATTGCGCATGTGTGTGTGTGTGACACTTGTGTTTTGATTGCGTTTGAACCTGTCCATGTACTAGTACACGCTGTACACGATCTTTTTGGCAGCTTGGTAGACAAACCTTCCCTGGTGGATAACGCAGATAAGAACTTCATAGCCATAATTAATGAGATGGACCTTATGTCATTTTCAGGCCCGCTGCCCTCGTCTGAGTCGGAAGTCACCGAACAAATTGACATTGCGGCTTCAAGAACACTGCCCTTTAGACCTGATGCAGATGAGCGGAGCCGCCTTGACAGTCACTGGACTCGGGGTATAAAAGCAGAGACGCTGTTTCCGGTAGGTCAAACTGATTCATCCAGGCCTAATAGTTGATACGACGAATCTGATGCGCTTGCACAAAGGCTCTCGGGCAGGTAAGCGCAATAACTGGACTATGAATTTCTGGTTTTCTCATTTACCACTTTGGCGTAGCTCTCTTACTACTACTGGTTCACGCTGCCGGAACAGTCGTTGCGGCAGTCAACTTCGATCAGTGTCTGAACGATATCGTTCAGAATGCAAATACTACTGGCGACTTGAATGGTTTACTCGATGGTAACGGAAATCCCGTATCAAATATCTCTGATGCAACATCGATCAGCTACTCGATGTGTACATCCAGCTGCGGGACCGGGCAAGAAGCTTTCCAGTGGTCTGAATTTTCGCAAGAATTCAGCGCGTGGCTGCTGCCAAATCTTGCACTGATTTCGCAGCTCCCCTTTGGGGCACAGTACAGGCTTGATAACCTCATGTCTGCTGTGTTGACCGTTGGATCACCGACACTCGCCGGTTACTCTTTATTCATTACCCTCCTCAACTCTCGCTGGATCACCCACCGGTTTGGCTTGCTGAACGATCATCCTAATTCACGCTTCGCGCTCTCTATCTTGAGCAGCCTTCAACAAGTCCCTCTCAGACTGCATCCTGATCGCGAACGCTTACCCTCTCTCGTCCTTCCGGAAACCGAGTGGTGGAAATGTCTCGCTGAATTTGTAGACTACACTCATACGTGGTCAATCGCGTCTGCAACCTCCATTGCATGGGTCATTGTCGCCTATATCCTGACAGTTGCCAACTCACTATCGAACGTTTATGCAAACGTTCAATCCAACGGAGAGGCCACTGGCTCAATGTGGTTGTGGTTGATTCCGATAGTCGTCGGATGGCTGCAACTCTCCCCAAAATGCGACTTCGAGCGCTTACAAGCCGCGTATGACCGTGCAGACAGACACAGTATGCACATAGGAACAACAGATGTTCGTCATGGTGTCGGGGCGCTTCCTGCGTCATCCCGGCGAGCGTTGGCAATCACTGCTAAAGAGAATGATGTGATGTCACCAGACGAACTGTTCACCCCTCCCGTGTTCAATTACTCGCGTTCGCTGCGATGGGCATCTACAGCAGAGACTGTCTTCACGGTGTTCAAAGAAGATACAGAGGCATCAGAGAAGGTTCATCTTTCCGTTTATGGGAGTAATGCGGACGAATCTGGTACTAACGACCCTACCGACCACGTCGACACCGTCCAATACATCGACACTAAGCAAGACAATTGCGACAAAAAAGAACGACGCGGGTCCCTTCAATACTCCGTTATGTACTGCGCAGAACCCGACGGGGTGCAGAGTCAATGCAGCCATTGGGCACCTGGTGTGTTCACAAGAATGTTCATCGCTTCCTGCGCTTCGCTTGCATTACAATGGGGGACAGTTGGAGCGGCATTTGTGGTGGGGTGGTTCACTCCTACAACAGTGGGTCTTCCTGCATACTTGTAATCGAGTTGGCTAACGTCTGATAGAAAATCGGGTGTCGATCTTTGGGTTATCTCCTTTACGGAGCCATTTCGACGTTAGTTTGGATGATGCTCCTGATATCCGGTATTCTCGCCCACTCTGCCGCCGCTGACCCTCGCCGAGCATCGCTATCTACACGCGTTGCTTTGGCGTTTTCGCACATTCTGCGGTGGACGGGCAAATTGTTTGCCATATTAAACTTTTTCTTGGTGATCATGGCGTGCGTATTTCAGTACTCCAACTTCTACGATAGGTGTTTCTGTAATTCCAGCGTGTTTAGCAGGGGAGGGGCAGCGTATGATGTGATTATTGAAACCACAGCCCAAGCTGCACAGGCTAAGGCTGCCTGGATCGGTGCGCTTGTCTTAGCGTGCACATCAGCATCAGCTTTCCTTGGTATCCTGAACCTTTTGTTGGACACTCTACCATCGTAGGCAATTGGGAGGAGTAGCTTATGTTGTAAGATTATTTGTAGTAGTACTTTGTTCGAACAGGTGACTCGACTTTGTGAATCAATCATTTCGTCGTGTTAACGTTCAGGCCTGCCAGTGCAGGGAGATCTTGCTGTAACCATCGGAGTCCATACTGAAGATTGAGAAAAAACGAAAGTGGCAGTGTTATCATGATGCCCCAGCGGCAGCCCAACTTCTGAAACACTGAACCGCAGCATCGGCCACGTGTGCCCGCAGCACAGGCAAGGAACGTGACATTCCGCTCGTCTTCGGACGTTGCAATGAGCTATTTGATATTTGATAAACCCAACTTCATCTAAGTCAATATTAATTAATTACTTCGCGCTTATCTTCATTGTCTGTTTGAAACATGACTAGTTGACTTGCTGAGTTCTTGTTTGGGGACACTTTGTGCTGCCACGCGATTCGGTAACTCAAAACTTGGATTCAACAATTGGTTTATGGGAGAAATGCATGATTAGCATCATCCATCGTCAATAGTATTGCTAGGAGTGCAGTCCGCGAAAAGTCCGTGACATGATTATAACGACTCATCTATGTCCAGTAATGTTCGATCAAAAGTGAACGACCACGACAGTAAGTAATGTATACATATGCGACAGAGTGAAACAACAAAAATTATGTATGAGTAAAGATCAACACATATAAAGAACACAGTCATCTGATCCTTAGACCAGGCCAAGTAGAATTGACCGATCAACTCGGTACAGATGCAAGGGGTTCGGCATATCCACCTTGATCACAGCGCGTTAATGCTGTACAACAAGTGAAAAATAAAACAGATATAGATAGGCATCATTGTCACAGGGCATTACCGCCACCTGTAACAACAGGACCAGGATCATTGTTCCCAAGTGGGCTAGGTTGCATAGGTTGCATGCTGGGGCCTCCCGTGGTACTCAGCCCTGCGGCTTCCAGTAACGCAATTTGCGATGTTCTCTCTCTAGTTTGAGGCGCAGACTCATCCCCTGACAAGTCGCGATAGGAAGATGATAGGGAATTTTGTGAGTAGTGCACGCCTAACGCTGAAGGGCCCATGACGTCGTCGATGATGTGGCTCAAGTCAATGTCCCCACTGTGTTCTATGTGACTCATGAGTGTGCGACGTTCGGTATGATTAGACCCAGAGCTATCATGCGAATCCCAGGGGGCATCATGATCAGAGTATCTTCCTGGAGGCGGACGTACGACATCAACGTCCTCAAGGTCCTCGCTCGCAAGCATTGTTGCTCTGGCACGGGCTTGTCGCCTGCGCACATTGATAGCATCGAGGAAGTGGAAGTGTTTGAAGCGCTGACGTTGGCGGTAGAAAAATACAGAAAGACCAATGATTAGGAACAGGCCTCCACCAATCACGGAGCCAGCGATAACCGCAGTGCGATCAGTTGCACCTGTAGTGGTGGTCGAGGATTCACTGACGACCGTAGGGATTAAACTGAAAGACTGATGGCGTGTTAAAAGGAGTTGGGTTTGTATATATAAAAAAGGTACGTACTGTCATGGTAGATCCACCTACAACCGTCACAAAAGACGAGGTGATGGTCGATGTCGTCTGGCTTGCATATGTGGAAGTTGGAGTCGTAGACGTCGGGTTGTTTTGAGTAGGTGATGGTGATACGGTGATGGTGGAGGTGCTGGTGGAGGTGCTGGTGCTGGTGCTGGTGCTGGTGGAGGTGCTGGTGCTGGTCGGTGTTGGAGCAGAGACCGAGGTAGAGGATGAAGTTGTGGAAGTAGGTGGCTGAGATGTAGGTGTAGAACTCGAAGTTTCTGAACTTGTAGATGTAACGGGTGACAATGATGCTGTTAAGTCAGACTGAGATGACCTAGTTAGAGTAAATTTTCGTTAGATAGCTAGTCAACAAAAAGATACCAAAGATACCTACGTTGTAATAACAGAAGAAGCCGTAGTACTGACATCAGAAGAGGATGGTGTAGGACTGCTTGATGGTGAACTATCACTGGTAGCCTGGGAGCTACCAGGCTGGCTGGTTGACAGTGTAGTCGTTATCGTGGATGCCTGCATTCAGAGATAAATATTGCTGCGCAAAATGATAGCAGTGTATAGGGAAAATTGGGCTTGGTCTCCCGGTCCGAAGTCAAGACACGCACCTGACTGTTGCTGATAGTTGGCGTGGGTGTGTCCGAGCTAGTGGCAGTAGATTGTGCTGCGGTATTGGAGTCAGTTGTGTTTGTCGACTGCCGTGGATTGAACAGCTTGGGCCTGCTGGTAAGCATGCAGTTGTCGTTTGTAGTGAAAATCTGTCAGTGAACCGTGAGGGTACTGAAACAGGTCAAGACCAACTAGTTGGCTTACGATTCATGAGAACGTGAACAGTGGGAAACAAATTCCGTTGAAACCTACATTGCCGTACTCTAAATTCAGAACTGAGCGTCTAAATTATTACTAGTTCCCTGATTACGGATTGGCTTAGAGACTTCAGGAGTGCACGCTGCGGTTGCAGACCACATTTGTCCTCCACGGTGCTGGCACGAATTAACAATTTCAACACATGCATGAACATAGTTCATATATATGGTGCTAGTTATTATAATAATTTCATATTCCATACGTTTTGTCCGCAGCTCCAGCATTCTCACTTCCACCGCGACCAACTATTTTACCCAGAGGTTTCCTCATCCGCCTATTTACCTCCCTTCCCACTACGCCGTACCGCCCACTTTCTGGCTGAGTGTTAGACAGTCCCGTCAAGTCCCGCACTACAAGCGAAGTCTAGCCCGATCGATGAAGGCCGTAGGTTGGATGCCCCGTAGTGTGCGCAGTGCATTTTCTTGGACGTTCAGACCGGAAGAGTATATCCTTCTTGGCGCCACATCTCCCTCCATACCACCACGCACCACTAAATACCGTCGCCAACATTCTTGCTCGTGGCGTAGCTTCATCCGCGTGTTCACCCTTCGAAAGGTCCTCGTCTCCGTCACTCTCGTCCCGGTGTTCCTGTTCCTTGCAATTATCTGCCAGGGCATACCACCAAACTATGATGATATCAGGTCATTCGAACACCATCTCCCTCAACACTCCTTGTCCAGACATCAGCCGCAGTACCTACGATTTCCAGGTCACCTGTGGGGCTTCGGGTTCAATAATGTTCTTCAGGAAGCGTGTGTATTGGTATTATCATATCAAGTCTCAAAAGTGGCTTATCGCTCTCATCAGTATTTTGATGTCTTACCTCGCCTACACGACCAACGTATCATTTGTCTTCGAGGACTATACATGGTCGCACTTACCACTTCCATGGACAATTTACGATTTCGCTCTGCGTCCCGCACGCATACCATTAAACGCCCTCATATCGGGGCCAACCGCAGGAGGGCCAATGTCTAGCGCACCGAATGCACCCCGTGCAGTGAATGCCGAGTTCTATACACAAGTCTGTGGGGGTCCTGACAGCCAGAAACGCATTATCAGCTCTCTGACCGCGCCAAACGATGCGGATGGCGACGTCATGATCGATTGGTGGGTACATCAGCTCGCATCTGTCCAAGAGCCATGCATAGAAATAGATTCATCTGCCCACGATGTCTTCGACAGATAGTGAGTTCATCCGACAAAATGCCGGGTTAAATGATTGATCCGTCGTCAAGCTTCTTCGGAAACCCACGGATTCTCTCCGTCTGGGAATCTTTGATTAAATCGCCTATGTTGACGGACTTCGCTTGGTCGCCGCTTGTGCAAGCGGCGGTTTCGCGTAATTTTGCGCTCCTTCAACCAGAGTCTGCTAAAGACCTCTACGATGCACATTCCCGTAAATCACTCGCTGGACTGGTCGCAGTGCACCTCCGCAGGGGCGATTACAAGCGACATTGTCCGAATCTTGCAAAGTGGGGCGCAGACTACATGGGTATAAATCAACATCCATCGCTCCCTGATCGATTCGATCGGTCTCCGTATGTCAACGACACTGATGCAAGGCTGTCGTATTATCTGGATCATTGCTGGCCATCAACGGAGCAGGTTGTAGAAAGGCTAAGGAACATTCGGAAAGAGTATCCTGGGCTGAAACGAGTGTATGTGCTCTCAAACGAATGGGCATGGAGTCTCGATGACCTGAAGAACGCGCTTGAGGAGGACGGGTGGGACGACTTGGTAAGCAGTACTGATATCGTGCTCGATTCGGAGCAAAAGCATGTTGCTATGGCAATAGACATGGCAATTGCAGAGAAGGCAGAGGTGTTCATTGGGAATGGGGTATGTTATTTCCACGTGGATGATCTCCAAAATTGTGGCTCACTTACCTGCTGTAGTTCTCGAGCCTGTCTTCAAATGTGGTGATGCTGAGGATGGCGAAGGGGATGGAGGCGGAGAGTAATCGGTTTTTGTGATGAATCTAAATAATTTAGTACCACTAGTATACTCCGGAACATTATGCGACGAGCGGTGCTCGCGAGGAACATGGACAATGGATGCACCAGTCACAAAGCCTGAGGCAGATGAGCGCCCTTAGGGACGTCTGACAACCGGATATTGACAGCAGTGCCTGCATAGCTTGAACCAAACATGTTGAGCTTTATCGATTTAAACTGATCCTATCGGAGAGGGAGCGAGGCAGCGACAGACCAGCTCCCCCTAGAGGTCTGGACATGCATGAGGAGTTGAGCGAAGCTGCAATCAAACGTGGACAATGGATGCATGTAGGCACAAAGCCTGAGTCAGATGAGCGCCTTAGGGACGTCTGACAACCGGATATTGACAGCAGTGCCTGCATAGCTTGAACCAAACATGTTGAACTTTATCGATTTAAACTGATCCTATCGGAGAGGGAGCGAGGCAGCGACAGACCGGCTCTCCCTAGAGGTCTGGACATGCATGAGGAGTTGAGCGAAGCTGCAATCAAACGTGGACAATGGATGCATGTAGGCACAAAGCCTGAGTCAGATGAGCGCCTTAGGGACGTCTGGCAACCGAATATTGACGGCAGTGCCTGCATAGCTTGAACCAAACATGTTGAACTTCATCGGACCTCACCTAGGAGCGACGGAGAGGGCAGCGAGGCAACGACAGACTAGCTCTCCTTCCTGGAGGTCTGGACATGCATGAGGAGTTGAGCGAAGCTGCAAAATGGAACCATGCTCCAAATTACATAAACGTTCGCATTTAATATATCTAGCTAGACTCAACGACTCACGAGGGCATCGAATATTGACGTTTTAACGTTCAAACATCAAATGAGAGTCGAGACGCAAACAGCAAGGAGCCCAATGGATTAATGAAGGCTGACATAGGTGATACAGCCATGCGAGTAGGCAGGAATAAGCGCATTGTGGAGACGGCCGAGACGTACGTATACAGTACAAGACGAACTTTTGTACTTTTGAAATTGATGGCAAGGTATCAACGTTTCAACACCCGAAACATACTTGATTGAGGTGAATGTGCATCTTAGCGATAAAATGACAAGTTCCAACTTAAGTATGCTTGCAACGGAGTTCGCTGCGAGAAGCTGAAAAAAGCTGGTAAGATAGGATTTTCAATTACTCCAAGGGCAAACACACTCCAAGGGCCAAAGACAGACGAGGCATCGACGCACTCATTTCTTCGGGGTTGCCTTTTGCTTTTTGCTCGCTGGAGGCTCCACTTCAGCCTCAATGCCCTCTTGAAGCTCAGTCCACTCTCCCACGCCGACTTCCTGTCCAAACCTTCTCTTGAAGCGTCCCAAACGACCAGTGCCCTCCTGCTCTTCATCTTCTATACCTCCCTCACCGACCGCTCCGCTCAAACGTTGAGTAGCGTTCCAAAGAGGATGGTTTGTTGTATCGCGCGTCAACGTTATTCGTGAGCGTGGCGATGTCGTCCATTGCATGTATGATGAGCCGTCCGCACGAACGACGCGCTGAGGGAAATGAGGAACTACTGGGTTGGGTAATTTGGGTAGACGTTGCTTGAAAACATGCGAGCGACCGTATGGAGAGGTAGAGACATTTCTTGTTAGCGGAAATGGTGACAAGAGCCCTGCAGAGGGACGTTTGCAAAGTAAAGACATGGTTTCCGATAAATGACCGGGAGAGATGTAAAAGAACTAATTTCAGGTAAATCACGTGACCCGGAAACACTTAGAATCGACACTCGCCGCTGTCAAGCACGACGACCAGTCCTCATTTATCATTCGCCAACCACTTTTCTCAAGGACCCCCTGTTGTATTGAACTATGGCTCGCTTGCACCAAGTTTCAATATACTCTTCCATCCTCATTTTGATCTATCTACTGGTGTTATTTGAGGCCCTGCCCATACCATTCATTGACGCCAGTGTAGCCCAAGAGATCCTTCCTGTCGTGCGTTCTCATAAGCTTACTGGCACAAGCGTCTCAGCTCATGCCCCCATAACATAATTAGATTCCTTGGTGGCTTCTGGTGTCATTCGGGTCATATTCCCTCTGGAGTCTCGGCTGGGGGGTGTTTACATTCCGTGACTGTCCTGAAGCCTATCATGAGTTGCTGCAGGTAAGCATGGGTTATATTTCTTGAGTGTTTATACGCTGATCGCTGTCTGTAGGAAATAAATGAAGCTAAAAACGATCTCAGAAGTCGGGCTGTTACCGTCGACTGAGGCATCTTCTTTAGTCATTTTCTACGTCTTTGTTTGAGACTCGCCTCAAATTACATACTTAAATACAGCCCTCCATCGAGCGTTTACTCAGAGGTACTTTATGGCACCATGTGAATGGTGAGAGTTACAACAGAGTTCGTTTTGTGCGACACAGTCGAATGTCCGAGTCGCTGTTAAAGTCGTATATAGGTGCGTTTTCCCCCGCGTTCTTCACAGCTTTCTGTGTAGATTAAGCACCCAATTTTTCTTTTCTGATTACATGCGCAGTTTTTCCATTCACATCGTGTCAGACTTCTCAAGGTCGAGGTGCGACTCTAATACAACCCACAAGCACCTAGATAACTAACTGGCATGCGTAGGCAAACGAAATTTCGCGACCTAAACACATGAGTTACGATGACATTACCTCCCAATCAAGGGTTGCATCTCGCAGCCAAGACTGGCCTTGCGCGTCACAAATTTCTCCTTCCGTTTATCTCTTTCGAAGGTTCCATATTTTGCCAGTTGAATCGATAGCAAGGAATATGCATGTGGTTCGATATCGTACATTTTGGAGTCATGGTCCTTCAGGGCTAATCGTTCACTGAATTTCTCAGGTCGGATGACGGACGTTGCATTATAATAAACAAGTTTTGTTATAACTGCAGGACGCAGGTACAATACAATGACTTGACTGACACATCACGCGAGTCATCATGATCATGCGGCTACGTGCCATGTATTAATGATCCAGAAAGATATTTCTCATTGTAGTGTCGCCTGGCCGGCCGTCAGCATTGCCGGCGCAGTGGTCTGCGCATTAGTAATGAATAATCTTGCATCGCGTAAGCTTTAATCATCTATAGATGAAATTCTCAAAGTGCATCAGGCTCGTTGATCAATACATGATGAACCCATCCTGTCCAGAAGCCAGCTGCTCTCTCCGTACTGTGACAGTCATTCTTGCTCAGTGATTTTGAGCCTTTTTTCATGCCACTCAGGAAGATAGTCTCGTATCCAGTGCAGGCGCTAATGCGAAGGCTCGGATTTCGTCTGCAGACTCATCATGCTCAACCGGTACCTGTAGGTGGGCGATCGGCTACAGTCGAGGGTACTTATATAGTGACAGCCCAAGAGAGCGGTTGATCCGGAGACGATTGAGGAGGGTAAGATTCGCCGGATGACTCCACAGTCAATCGAACCTTCACTGCGCACCAAATGACGGCAGCTGTTCGCATGCATATTTGACTTGAAAGAAATGTTGGACCTTTCGAAGGTAAAAGTACTTGGTTGGCTTGTTCTCGCTCTCAAGGAATGGCAATAGTCACTAGAAGTACCGTCTGTCATTCCAACGCTATTCGCAGCTTGCACATGTTTGCATCAGCATGCGGTAGTGATGGTCGGTAGTCTGCATACTTGTTGTACCTCCCGATGAAAGATCATGGAATGAGATGTTGCGTTGATCAAATTATCGATGGGCAAAATGCAGCCAATAAAATATATAGGGATGCAGCTCACGGTAGCAAAATAGCAATAAAAGCTCCACTATTCATCGTATTGAGTCAACTGTAAGTTTGTGAGTACCTGATCCCGCATACATTCATTTAGCAATAACTTACATCTAACGTCAGCGTGCGAGAGCTATTTACATCTTGGTCACGGTAGATTCCAACAAGGGAATTACCACGCTCATACAAGGAACCCTTCAAGCTGATGACGATAAACTGGAAGGAGTCGGACGCCTGGCTGCGGATATAATTGGCGATCTTGGCAACGTTGGTATTGTCCAGAGCAGCATCTACCTCATCAAGGACAAAGAACGGTGCAGGCTGATAACTTGAGACATAGTGAGAACAAAGGTTTTTGGAGTGAAGACGAAAAGACCAAACCTGTGTATCGCGAAAAGTAGAGCTAAAGCAGCCACGGTCTTCTCCCCGCCCGAGAGTTGTTCCATGTCACGGAATCGCTTCATCGGTGGCATGGCATGATATTTGATTCCGGCATTATAAGGTTCCTGTGATCAACAAGTGTAAAATGGCATGGACTTGACAGACTGAAAGACTCACCTCACTGTCCTCTAAACTAAGATATGCGACGCCTCCCATCGGCGAAGCCTTCCCTTTAGTGAGGTCTTTATAGACCTGGTCGATACAATCTGAAATGTGGTTGTATGCCTTGTTGAATAACTCGCATCTGGTTGCTGGGATGAGGATGGCGCTCAAAGTGAACTATTCACATACCTTTTTCGCTTGACATCGTTAAACTGATCGCGCGCATTTTTTGAGTCTTTCCGTGCCTTATCAGCTTCTTTCTCTGTGTCTGCAAGCTTGGCCTCGACATCGTCTAGCCTGTCCAACAATTACTATCAAGTCATTGAAAAATAGGAGTCGACATACTTTTCAATAGCCTTCAAGTTGGGTGCCATTCTCTCGATCTCTCCGTTGAGTCTCGCAATTTGTGCATCGAACTCGGCAGTAGTCTCGGGAGAATTATCCTATGATGAAAGTCAAGCGCGATACTGTTCCGTCAAAGCTTACATACCGCACGCTCCTCCTCGGTCAAAGAGTCAAAGTCAACTTCAATCCCATAATCTTGGACTTGTCGTGGTTGTTGGGTACCATTGTCATCATCAACATCCATCGCTACCTCCTCGCGAAGGTTCTAACCAAGAATCGAAATGAATGCGCGTATGACCTTTCAAATAAACGGCCTCACCTCTTCCATTGGGACGTTCTTCAAATTTCCTTCCAGTAGAGGTAGCTTGATGTCCTCGAGCCTGCATTTCCTGTAAGTCGCCGATCGTTCTAGTGCCAGCTTCTCAATCTCGTCGTTCTGAAGATGAATCGATGAATCATAAGTGGCCGAGCTATCTGAGCAAACGATCAGCGTACCTTCAGACCGATCTCTTTGAGAGCCTGGTCAAGTATCTTGGCAGCTTTCGTGTGCGTCTTTTTGGCTTGGTCGACATGCTTGTTCTTCTCTTCGAGCACATCATTAAGGCCTTGCAACATTTCTCTAAGCTGTGCGATGCCCTCCTGCGCTTCCGTGATTTCAACTTGAATGGTCTGCTTCTTTTCTTCTAGCTCTGCTACTTTCCGTTGCTCATCTTCAGCTGCGTTCCGTAGCGTCACCAGGCGCGACTGTGTCAACTTCAACTGCTCTTCTTCAAAATGAACCCTGCGCACACGTGTCAGTTCCGTCTCCCAACCTCAAAACTGCGAAAAATAGAACTCACTGGTGCGTCAGCCTCGCAACCTGCTGATCGAATCTAAGTCGCGCCTGGCTCTCCTCTTCTGCGACTTTCAGCTGACGTTCCTCGTACTCTCGAATATTCTCGACACCGATCTGGGAGCAAAACGAGGCAAATACGCCGTCCTCAGCTGAGTCAATAGCAGATTGGAGTTCTGCGATTTGGGAAGAGAGTTTCAAGTGTGAAGTTTGAGCCTGTAATTATGGTCAGTTCCATTTGGGTCTGCTACACAGTTTGCGTGAACCTTTTTGAGCTCGGGAGAGAGCTTCTTCAGCTCGCGCTCGACATGCTTTAGTTCCTCTTTGATGCCGTTGTACCGGGATTTGCAGGCGCTCTAGATACCGCAGATGGAACAATGAGATTATGGTAATGCCACCGGCTACTGTTCCAAGAACGTACCAGATCATCTCTTATAACAGCTATAGCACTCTCTAGTCGTGTAATTTCAGCAATGACGTTTTCGTCTGCCTTGCCTCTCGGTTTCGAGCGATTCAATTCCTGAAGCTGTGCCACAAGATTGTCACGAAGACGGGTAAGGCCTACATATAAATGAGTGCGAGGCGCCACGGTCAGTGAGCTGCCTACCTTGCACGTCCTTCTCCTCCCACTTCTTTCCTCCCCCATGCGTACTGCGCCCACCGGTAATAAGCCCACTCTTGTGGATGACAGTGCCTTCCAATGTAACGGCTGCCCAAATGTTAGCATAGCGTCCAACTTCCCGAAAACGAATGCCAACACACCTTTCACCTCCTGCCCCCGCTCCCAGCACACGTACCTCGCCACATCCATCGTGTCACACACAAGTGAATTCCCACACGCGTGGAGCATCGCGCGCTCTACGGCAGGCTCATACTGGATCACGTCCACAGCGAGACGTGCACCTCTAGCAAATGAGCGGAACTTGTCATTGATTGGCTTGGTGCTGATCGTGTCGAGGGGGAGGAAAGTTGCTTGACCTGCGCGCTGGGTGCGCATATACTGTAATGTTTCAAAAATTAGTTGAGATAGACAATGACAGAAGGCAGGAAAATGCACGTCGATGCATTCGATGGCAGTTTTCTCTTCGTCCACGACGACAGCGTCGATATTGCGCCCAAGGATGACAGATACAGCTGTCTCGTACTTGCGCTGTGTGGGTTTACAGAGGTCGACCACGCGCCCACGGACGCCTATAAAATGTGAGCGGTGGCTTTCTCGGACCAGGCAGGCGGCGCTTACCTGGGAAGATGCGCTGCAGACTGGCGAGCGTCTCCTTCAGCTTTGCCTCACGCTCGGATTCATTCCTGTCGACGCCTGCTTGGAGCAAACGCTGATAGACATCCGCGAGCTTTTCGTTTGTCTCGGTCTCAAGACGGCTACGGAACAGCGATGAAATGGTGTGGTAAGTGCTTGGAAAAGAAAGAAATACCTGATCCTTGTACGCTCACTCTGCTGATTCTCGTATTCTTGCTTTGAGCGCGCATGGTCGCCCTGGAGGGTGGCCAGCTTTTCCTCGAGCTTTGAGAATCAATAAGCGGGTGGTATATGATGAACTCGAAAGAAACATACCTCTGACTTGCTGGTTTTCTGAGTTTGCTCGTCGCCGCGCAGCCTTTCTTGGTTCCGTTGCAACTCTTCATCTTTGGCCCTCGCTTGAGTAAGTGTCCGGGATGTTGTCTTTTCATCTCGACCGAGCGTCTCCAGGGCCTGACGCTCAGAAACGGCGAGGACGCTGGCTGATGCTTTTCTGTTTGTGGCATTAACACTGCAAAACACACGCTGACGTGTGTGACTCACAGTGAGCGATATTCGGCTAGACTGTCTTCGCTGAGGGAAGTGTTATGTTGAAATGCACGTCTGTGCGCCTCTGCATACAAAGAGGATGAAATAAAAGGAAACGATGTAACGGATGGCTTACCTGCAGCCTCGTCTGCAGCCTGTTTAGCATTGGAAAGATCTCGCCTAAGCGAGTGGAGCTTAGCTTGTTGACGTTCATCATCATTGCCAACCTGCTCCTGTATCTTCTGTGAATTTTGCAGTTTTCTGGATGAGTGCTTGATCTGAGCGTCCACCTCCACTAGCTCAGGTTCCTACTATGCGTTAAAGTTAGTTAGTAGTAAATAGCAAAATCAGCTGACCTTAGCTTCCAACGCCTTTTCGGCCTTCTTGACTTTCTTCTCCTCTCGTACGACTGCTGTGCGGGCCCTCGCTTGCTCTGCACGCACGTTCTCAAGAGCCTTCTCGTGTTCTTCATGCTCTGCACGTAAACCAGCGAGGGCCTTCGACTTTGTTTGAATGTCGCGGGCATTCGCTTCGAGTGCCTCTTCAATGTGGAAAAGCTTATAGAGAATGCGTTTCAAGATAAGGTCATCCTGGGAACATGTGAGTATTGCACGGAAAATGATGTAACGCAGGCGCACCTTTTGATCGCACAAGCTCTCAAATCGTTCTGCTTCGCCTTTTTGTTCCTTATATTGTTTTATTTCGCCCGCGATTCCTCTCCTCTTCGTGAAGTTGAATGTTGCGTTCTCTGTTGCGCGTTCTTGAGCTTCCTTGGCTTTCTCATACTCCTGGGCAAGCTCAAGAGAACCTGATATTTGCTCTATGAGGCGTGAAAGCTCTCTTGGAGACTGAGATGCGACAGCCTCGACATCACCCTGGAAGACGAGGAAATTCTTGGCTTTGACGAGGATGTTGTGGGACGTCAGGGCGGCATTGTACGCGGAGTAGGTGACGACCTTATTGTTAAGACGGTATTCAGACGCTCCAGTGGTCGATATGCTGCATTAAAAATAACAGTCAGAATTCCCGGGTATGTCAAACCAGGTAGAACACACGTTCGTTGGAATAACCACTCCTTTCTCTTTTCATCCTGAAACACTGCAAGCACCCATGCCTTCTTGGCGGTCCCTTCACCCTGGTCATCACTATTATCATCGTCTTCCTGGTCTTGCGTGGCATCGGAGCCATCTAAAGGGCCTTTGGCGAGCCGTCGCCCACGGTAGACGAGATCTTTCAGCTGGCTGCTGCGCAGTTGTGCACTCTTTACACCAAGCACAAAAGAGATTGCATCCATGAGGTTTGATTTTCCAGCACCATTGGGGCCGATAACGGAGGTGAAGTTCTTGAACGGTCCGATGACTTGGTGGCCCCTGGAAGGGAATAGGTAGACCCGATAATTATTAGAAATATTAGATCTATGACTTAGTCCTTGACAAGATATTATATGGGCGCACCGATACGACTTGAAATCGCTCACTTCTATGCGGATGAGGGGCATATTGACCAAGCCAACTTGAAATATTACTGGTCTTATAGGTACTGGCAGTTGCTTACCGGTCTAAGTGATACTGGTAATAAGCACTTGAACGCGACATTGTCACAAACACGCCTGTCACATGCACGTGTGACATTACTCACTGGGTGATCACCTTCAGAAACTATTCAAGTTCACCACTTTACGTAGTATGGCATCAGCATGGACGTATGTACAGACCGAATTCACATATTTTACTATGTCCAAATGTACAGCAAGAATGCCAACTTTATCACTAACATTTTGAAACAAATCTTGCATAGTAAAAAAAACCCCAAACCACCAGTGTTAGTACAGTAAAATGTCATAGGGCGCAACGACTTGAGCAAGATTGTGTGCCTACTGAAATCGGATGACATTTTGTAGTGAAGCTGCGCACTACAGTCTGCATCTAATCATAGGTCATTGAAACGAGCTCTATGTTTTCATACCTGAGCCCGCGAGGTGACCGAACAGGGATTTGGATCTCGAAGTCGAATGAAAGCAAACAGCATAATTTGCAAAAAGTGGTGCTCTATGGAAAACGGGAGTACTTTGTATCACAAGAATCTTCCGGTCTTCAAGACCTTGCATGACGCACATGGTAATGATGGTCGTGTGGGTACAGACGGTCGCGAGAGTTACCACAGGAGGGGCACCACGGGGGTTGTGTACGGATGGGAGATGCCGTCAGTCAGCATGACTCGAGCTCGACGGTGGATCAAATCACTCAGTCTATCAATGGATCAGCAATGATTTTGGTAAGAATTGAGGTTGTCAAATAATGAATGAACAAGCTCACGCCCTGACAACAGAACAGCGACTGTTGCTCCAGTGAGCAAGATAACAGGTCGATGGAGGACGAGTATACTCACAAGCCGTTCGTTTAACATGAAATGGGTGGTTGGACAAGACCGGCCTGTTTACACAAACCCGATACGCGTTAAACGAATTGGTTGAGAGTCTCAGTAAGGACCTGCAGAGATGTTTGCATGTCTTACATCAATTGTGGCTCCCGGGCCCATCTTCCGTAGGTGGTCCCAAGCTCTGCAGGTGCTTCATATCAATCATGCGAGTGATCATAACTTGTGGTGGTCGTCTCTTTGGGTCGTAAAAATGCACTACCAAACGGCGCCCAGGCCAGAGTTCCCAGAATAGTTTTCAACTGCCGTGGCTCATCATGTGACACGTCACGTGTGGCTTACCTTAATGGCTGAAATAGGAAAGCTGCTCTGAGAGTGCGTGTCTGGTGTTACTCTACCAGCACTTGTTGTTCGATGTTTCAGTGACTCGCTACAATCCATTAGTTTTCTCGCATGAACTCTCGTCCTCGTCACCATCGCTGGAACCGTATGATCGTTACCAAGAAATCCTCAATTTCTTCCATATCTCTGGTCTTTGGGGAAGCACAACACGTTTCGTCGTCCCAAACCGCAGCTGAGAAGCTACCTCAGATCCTGCGCAAAGCTAATCCTACATCTACATTAAGCTCGATGTCAAAGGCTCAGTCAGAGGAATCTTTAGACGAGATACCGGCCTCTGCTCCTTTTAGCCAGCCCACCAGTGCCCACGAAGTAGAGCAACTTGAAGTGCCGACCACTCATGATCAATCGTTGGCGTCAGAAGGTACCCTTTCGTATTTTCATGCTTTCTCACTTTTGAATGTGTTATATCATTTTCAGGTTCACATAATATTCCTACGCTTCGACCGCCTAGCGAGAGCGACATAATGACCGTAAAGCCAGGTGCAGATGTGACTTCCATAGACTTAACAGCGCCTGCTCCGTCTGATCCTATCTCTCTCCGCGATACATCCGTCACAACTTCGTCTCATAAATCTTCTTGGTTTACCTCGTGGACCCGAGGAAAAGGGGAACAGCCACCTGAATCTGGCGTCGACCCGACCCGACCCCCGAGCTCGGTGCAAGCATCCGCGAAGGGATCATCGATATCATCGAAACCTCTACATTCAGATATTCTTACCGCCTCTTCACTCCCACATCAACCACCTGTTCTCAATATAACTGGAGATGCTGGCCAAAGCAGTCCACCCTCATCTTTTCCTCAGGATATACCTATACAAATGCGTTCAGACGATAAAATAACTACTTCTTGTTCAGCATCATATAAATGTTCTTTGCCGCCAGCAGGCCATCATTCTGGACCCGGCACCACTTCCGTACCCTCGCCGCTGGATGAGCCTCCAGCGACTCCGTCTGCTGTTCGGCAGAGCAGTGATACATCACAGTCTACTTTGACGCTCAATCACACTACCAGCCGGTTTACACTGAGCATCCCTTTACTCGGACGACCAAAGCTCCCTCTTGAACAGACTGTTGCTGCAGCTCAGCGTGATGATATCACTACGATGCTGCCAGCGGACTCATCTCCGTCTCACAAGCAACAATTCACTACGAAAGGTTTGTTACGGCCCTCCGATTAGTGAGATAGCTGAACACATTGTTTCATAGAATCCGTACCGTTTACTACGGAGACCCCTTCTGCTCCGGTCGCAGTGACGACCGAGGTGAATATCGCAGCAGATACTATATCTCAACCTGATGGGATGGTTCACAAGGGTGCCTCAGGTGCCACTGAGGTTACTAATGCGCAGACAAGCATATGGTGGACATATCTCGGATGGAGTAATGCTCAAGCATCTGAGAGTCATATACAAACAGAACCAGTTTCAAACGCTCCTGCCATGTCACCGGTCTTTTCCGATCCACCAGCTAGTGAGATGGCGGCACAGCCAACTGCCGACTCCACCGTTGTTCCTCCGAAGTCGGAAAATAGCGCCGAGGAGCAGATCGCACCACAGAAGGCCCCTTCCGTGTTATCGACCGACGCATCAGAGTCGCAAGGCTCTGCATGGTATTCCCCGTGGTCGTGGTACCAAGGCTCGTCTACTCCTGTGAAATTCACAGGTTCTCCTCCGGGTACTCAAGTTGTCTCCGATGGAGAGGGGAACGTTCAGTCGGAACTTCGCCAGGATGATGAAGCCTTGAACCAGATGGTTATTGCTGTTCCCCCTTCGTCGGATTCACAACCACCTGCTAGCGATGAAAATCCGATATCATCGACAATTACTAGTAACAAATCGGGCTGGATCTCATTTTTTTCTGCTCGTGCAGTGGCGATGAAGAGCATTACGAATGAAAGTCACAATGAAGAAATGGAAGTTATGGATTTGGACGAGGATGAAGCCAGTCCGACGACTGGCACTCCATCGTCAACCGCTTGTTCCGCTCCGTTGAGCAAGGATGTCAATATCCCATCTCCGAGTTCGACGGGTGTGCCGCATATTTCTGCTTCCTCGCCATCTCTAGCTCAGAATAAACCTGAACATAAATCTATTCCGACTAATGGCTCGGCCAAATCTTCAAACGCCATCCGGTTTGGCGCCAACAAGCGCCCACCATCTCCAACGCCCTCGAAGAAGTCGGGGGTGAAGACCCCTACAATTGCTCCACCAAATTTGGTCTTGCCCACATGGGACGATACTTTTCACACGCATCCTCGCGCCCATGTGCCTCCTGAGCCTCCGTCTGCTCTTTCCAAGACATTTCAATACGTCAGCGAAGTACTCTTTGCGCGTGATGAGACTGCCTCACACAAGAAAGGCAAGGGAAAGTCTGCGGAGAGGCCTTTGGAGCCCTATGAAAAGGCGCTCCCACGTTCGTGGGATGTGATTACAGGACAGAAACAACAGGACGTGCTGCGAGGATGTCAAAGGGCAGTTGTGATTGGTGTGCATGGGTGGTTCCCTGGTGTGTGTATTTTTCATACGAGGAAAAATAATGCTCATACCCAGCCTCCGAAGGCGCTGTCATGCGGACAGTTATCGGAGAGGTTAGTGTATGGTCGTGTGTGTATCACAGTTTGACTGATCGTTATGCAGCCGACTGGGACAAGTTTAAAGTTTGTGAACATGGCTGTTCAGGCGTTGGAAGAATTTCAGGACAAGCACGAGGTGAAGCTATCAAAAATCACCAAAATACCCCTCGAAGGTGAAGGCACCATCAGCCGCCGAGTGGATAAGTGCGTTCTGAACAACTTTTTCTCAACAAGATCTCTTTGATGCTCACACGACCATCTCGTGAAAACAGGCTATATCAGAACCTGATCGGGAATAAGGAATGGATGGATGACCTCCAGACTGCCGATGTAATATTTTTTGCTACGCATTCCCAGGGATCAATTGTTTCGACCCACATCTTGGATCGCCTCATCACCGATGGCCACATCTGCACAGCACCACGTGACTCTGCTAACGCTCCTGGTAGCAGTATCACACGCCCTCCGCAAAGGGTGTGTTGTCTAGCCCTGTGTGGAATTCACTTGGGACCACTGCGATATCTGAGCACGAGCTCATTAGTCCTACCTTATATCCAGGTAAGTCATTCGATCCCGTTGGGCACCCAAGTTTATACAGAACGAACCTAGTACTTCGAGTCGATTGCTGCCCGGGAGTTGTTCGAATTTCAGGTAAGCTAGTTGCATAAAGTGGGACATTATCAGGTGATTGCGTTACCACCATCAGAACACCGACAGTCAGATTTCAAGAGACTACGTAAAGGCCTTGAGAAATGTTCTGGATAATGGAGTATGCACTATATCCATAGCTGATTATTTATCAGATTAACGCCATCGTGTTCAACAGGTCAAGATGGTGTATATTGCGTCCTTGAATGATCAAGTAGTAGGGCTGTACTCCGGGCTGTTCACTTCAGTGGCGCATCCCTTAATTTTGCGTGCGCTTTACATTGATGGAGATGCATACCAGTGCGTGTCAGACATGTCACTTATCTTACGCAAGTTCGGCTCACGTCGCAATTTTTTTTAGTTCTTCAGACTTCCTATCCAATCTTCTCGTTCTCCTGCTACGTATTCGGAATGCAGGGCTATCAGATGGTGGACTCCTTGCGCATTTGTCGGAGTCAACCGCTGGATCGCTGAATGGGGTTGGACATTCGACCGCATACGAGGAGACTGCCACATATTCGTGAGTACTATTCTTTGACCAATGAATGTGATTGACCCCACAAGCAGATTCGCAATCAACTACCTTTTCCTATCTGACTCTGGGCAACACCCACAAGTTGAGCTTGCGATGGAGTCATTTGATGCGCGAACGGAGCAGAATGATTACGAGGTTTGCTACTGCATGTCATATCTGTTTCTCGCAATGAATTTCCCTTCTAGATTCCCTGGGCTCTCCGTGACCTCATTGCTGACGATAGAGTCGCCGAGCTCTTTTCAGATGATTTTATTCGTCTGCGAGATGCTTTCCGAGATTGGCAACCCAAGACTGCAATTTTGCGTGATGTAAAAAGGAAGCTCCAGCCGATTCAAAGACTGTCATCAGCCATGATTTCCAAACATGCCGATTCCATGAGCAAACTATAATGTACCCTCATTGCAGGCTCTGATCGAATCTGTGGGCTTTGCTGTTCCGATCTGCTTACATTGCGTTTTAGATTTCCACACCGCACTCGTGAAACAATATTCCCCGTCACTGTATATCATTCATTTGCATTGCCCCTCGTAGCCAGTACCCACAAATATATATATATATATAATTCATCGAGATCATTGCTATGCAAGGGAACAAAGTAAGCTCCGAAGCCCACAGAGTACGGATGAAGCTCCACGGACCACGAGTCCCGGATCTTACATGGCTGCTACACAACACAGCAACGACGGCGACGGAACCGATGTGGCTTGCGATGTTGGTGTTCGCAGCGATGAAATCAAAGGGTTGATGTGATGGAGCTTGAAAAATCACATGGAAGAACGTTGATAGAGCGCTGGAGGCTGGGTATGGCATCAAACTTTCCGGACCCCACCTAATGATGCAGATCCTTCTTCTGAGAATAGTATAATATCTTCTGGCGAATGTGATTCTGAAGATGTGCACACAGATCTAGTTTTCTAAATTCTCATCAAATATACACCACAATCACAAGGTGAATAGCTGTACAGAAAAATGATAGTACAGCCATGTCAACGGTATTCGGCCCCACAGTCCCCTATCAAGGTGATCATCCGGCGACCATTGGACCGAGCTTGTACTGCTTCAATGGCACGATTATCCTCGTCAGTCAAGCTGAAACCAAAAACACGATCGTTGTCATCAGTGTGTTCAGAAACTCCCAAACGGGCGCCTGCAAGCAATAAAATAAATCTCCGCTTCGAGGACAGACAAATATCTTACCAATGATTACAGCTCCGACAAAAGAGTGATCAAGGACCCATCGTGTGGCTATGTTTGCAATGCTTAGCCCTCCATAACGATCACCGATATCACGCAACACAGCCAAGAGGGACTGGAATAGTGCCCAATTCCCCCAGGCCTTCAAAATCATATCGAGATACTATAGGCGGTTATGAGATTTTGCCGTACGCGCTAGGCGACCCTACACGGAGCAGAAGATCCGTACCTTGCGCTGAGATGGTGTCAAAACACCGGAATACAGGTCTGGTTCCGGTTGATTTAGCCACTGATCTGCTAGAAATCCACCGCACTGCCAAACACTGTGTATAGTGATCTGAGATCAGGGTGAAGAAAACCGATACACGTACAAGCGTGCCGTATGTTAATAATTTCACGTTGTGCCGTTCACATACATCAGCCATCCCGTGCAGGGGTCGAGTGTCAATCAAAGAGAACTAGATCATGGTGAGAACTATAATGAAGCATTGGTTTGGAATGCTAACCTGAACTTGATTTGAAACGATGAAACCAGGCCCTAATTGTGTACATATTTCATCTGTTCGTATGGCATCAAAATTGCACAGGCCGACCGCGCTGATGAGCCCTTCGTTCTGAAGGTCTTGGAGAATCTGGAGGGCGGTGAGATATCCTTTATCGGAGTAGTCTTGCCAGTGAAACTACAGGGGAAGGCCAGGGTTATGATAGTACAGAAAGGGTATCGAACCCTCACTCACTTGCAACAAGTCCACAGTGGTGGTGCGCATGCGTGTCATACGCTCCCGAACCGCGTTCTCCACCACAGCACGCGACAAGTCTGTTTGTCGGAATACACACCATTTTGTGGCCCCGACAACTTCTGCCGGGCTGGGTAGTGATTCTTTGAATTGCCCCTAAAATGCCAGGTTGATTGAAGATTCTAGGCGTGACCTGGGTGATACCGGGGAAGTAACTTACGTAGAGTATTTCCGCGCTTCCATAATGATCGGCTGTGAGATCTTACTGAGCTCATGGAAGATGTGATACAGATTTGAACATACCCTATACGCCGATACCAACGAAGTCAGCTTTATTTGAATGACCTATCAAGGAGCACAGATTGCGTACCATATCTACCAAAAATGGCGTTCACAATTGCAGGGAACACACATGACCTGACATTGTGACTTACCGAAAGCATTATAACCTCTTTCGATGTGCCTAGCCATTGCTTGACGAATCTTCGCTGCCGAAGCGCTTCCCCAAGCATTACTTGACAACTGCCAAAGACCTACCCATACTCGAGGAACAGTAAAAGGACCGAGAGGAAATGTCTCTTTGGGTTGCGGTGTTGTTCTAAGCATAGTTGGGAGCGGGATAGGAGACCTTGAAGGCAGTCAAATGTGGCATTATAATGTTTCATTATCAAACTCCGTTCCAATCCAAACGGACCACCCGGCGCCAAGGGATATGCAGAAATCACCTGTTAGATTTAGGACATGTTTGACAGACCCGGTTTTATGATTTGACATGATGGAGAAAGTGAAAAAAAAAACGAAATTAGTATTCATTTCACGGCAAACAAGTAATAACCGCTGTGACTGTAGTACGTACCACGTACGAAAGGGTCAACCTGTGTTCATCAATGATGATCTGACCTGCCTTGAAATAGTTGCGGGACCAGTCCTTGATGACACTTCCAACTGGGCTGATGCCCGAGAATATGCACCGCAAAGTGTTAAATAAGTTCGGATCCAGCTGTCCGACAACTCGTGTCTCCCTCACAATCCATTCACCAGCGCTCATCCTGTTACAATGCCCGCTCCTGAAGTTACACCTCTCCATACACACACTGAGACTGCCAAAACATTGGGGCATGTGTAAGTCGTCGTCTTACCCTTAGCATCCTTGCCCGTTTACTGATGATCGTTTGTAGTAACTTGATGGTGAGCCAGTCTAAGACACCGTAAAGTCCCACCTAAAGGGCGCTCTCACAGGTAGACACATTGATCGCCAATGCCACGATAGAAGAGCAAGTACTTGTCATCTCGGCTGCCACGTCAGAACGCTGACAATGCTGACTCCCAAGCAGTTTGCGCGCGATCACTCGAAATCTCCTCGCAACCGGCACTCCCAGTCTTGCAGCCGCATTCACAGCCGCAGCACGATCGCGTCTTCGTCATACCAATGCTAGACGTATAGCGACAACAAATGGTTTATTCACGACTAGTCAAAATGGTATCCATGCCATTCCCACACAAGAGCTAGATAATGCCCTCGCCCGCGCCCGTTCTCTATATGGAGCTGGAATGGGTTTTGCAAGTTTGGCTATCCTTTCTTCTATTGTCAAAGCGACTGTTGGTTTGAGATGGGAAGAAGATGGCGCAATGGCCGATGTTCTGGCAGCTATCGATACGGACATTAGCCAAGCCATGCAGGTTGGTGTCACACAACTCCCCCGCATATCATCCACTAATCGGATGGTGACAGAGTTGCAAAGAAGAACTGGAAGGTGGACGCGTGAGCGATACGGCAATTCCTCAGGAAGCGATAGGCAATCTATGGTCGGATATCGGGGAAAGTGCCAGGGACGTCGAAATTTGGGGAGGAGAATTTCCTTTTGACAGAGCATCCAATAGCATCGAGTGCTGGAAGTTTTAGCACACCTGTCTAGAGTTGTAATTACAACTTGACTGATTATCTCGTTGTGGAGCGCACACCACGTAGCCACTGTTGAGCCTGAGGGCATTTAGCGTGTAACCACCAGAATCATGAGGGTGGTAAACACTAATCTGAAGCCGGCTATACGGGAATCAAAGTAGACAGCGGGATCAACGTGGATAAATCTATCAGAAATAGGACATCTCCATTCACCAAGAAGTGGATACTAACCGGCGGAACGCTCCACACAATGATAATCGGAGTGGCGAGGCGTGTTTTGTTGACCGGTAAATTGATTGCAAAAAGTAATGTCAACCCATCCAGGCAACCCTAAAGGTTGCCTAAAGTTGAAGGACGCCAAACCACGGCAAGGTAAGCTTAATCGTGATGGCATATACTAATCTGAAAGTCAAAATGCAGTTTCCTGAGTATTCCTTTTAGAATAGTTCAAGGAACGTGCCGTTTTGCGATCACGGCGCGAAGTTCTAATTCAGCGCTGTCCAATCGTCGCTCGCTGTTCGGTAAAGCCTCGAAGGTCAACGTAAACTCGGGCTTGTGCAGCGTCAATGGTGTTCGCCGCTACTTGAGGATGTGGCGAACCCACAAGCGAATGAGGGTCGCTGATTCGTGCTAGAAGTTAAGTAATATCATTACTTACCGCTGATGACCAACTCACGCATATTTTACAGGTCCTAAATGTCCATACGAAAGGGGTATCAGACTTCTCAGTAATAACTCCACGCAACGGCATTCACTGAACTGCGGAATGGGCCGAATGACACCTGGACCATCAAATTATGTACCAAGGGACCAAGGGACGCGATGGTACTGAGGGCTGAGAGTCACGAACCTGAGGGTAGTACACGCAACCTGAACATCTCGTGGGAGGGTAGAAGAATCGTGCGCTCAGATCGCGCTTCTAGAAAAAGCCCGCCAAATAGCGCCTGAGTCCAGACCACCGCTGCATCCGCTGGCCGCAAGGATGAAATAGAATCATGATCCGCCTGTAGCTAAGAGAATTTTCAAGCGAGAGGCGAAACGCTCTAAGACTGATTTGGACACAGTTTCTGAGTTCTCGGCGTCAGGCAAATTTTTTGATCGGCGATTTAATTCTATGCCTCTAACCACCATCACCCAACACGTATTCGACGATTCGATCTCCTACAAATTGCGACCTCAAGGCCTCATCAGCTTCAAATATTAGCCTAAGTGCTTAACCTTCAGGATGCTATGCCTCTAATATTGGCGACATGTCGCTTTTATCGGGCACTCGTTTTGGTCACAGACCGGTCAATTTACCTAACATTTCGAGTCACAATTCAACATGCCATCATTCTTGTCCGTGGACTGCTTTATGTGACGCTTACGCGTGGCCACATTAACGGCTTTCTGCAGTTATCCGTGAACACGAGCTAACTTGTTCTTTCCCACCCTCAACTGAGACAAGCGTTACATTTATGTGCTTCTGATCAGAGGTTAAAAGTCTGTCTTGACATCAAGAAGAGCTATACAATCCAAGACGGTTTCAGTTAACAGTAGTAAGACACATTATTGACTCGATTTGGAATGACCTAACCAATCATTGGGTTATTTTGAGGTCCTTAGTCGAGCCCACCAATCACATCGCCTACGGTGCTCAGCGCCCATGGGCGAGTCCTTGCTAAGTTAACGTAAACTGCTCGGAATGACATCCTGGCGTCAATGCAAGGTTTCAGCATGACCGGCATCTTGCTCTCAATATAGCATTTGTCAGAATGCGGTCAAGTACAGCTGACCTAGCGCAAAACGCTCGTGTCCGCTCTATCGTCGCCTTTGGCTATGAGAGCACATAGCATGACTCAGTGCTATCCTTCATAGCTTACAAGATCCTTCTAGACCCTGAAGATGAGTCTACTGGATACTTGACATTGCGATTTTAAGCTCTACTTCACTTTGTGTCGCCTGCGGATGCTGTTGTATGTTCAGTCACGCGCATTGTCATCATGATATCCATGAGAGCCGTGTGTAGAGTTCTTCCCAAACACTAATCTTGCAATCACTCAGTTGATGACTATTGAAGATCTAGTAGCATATGGTGAGTGACAATCCTTTTTTTGAATTGATACTGAAGATGTAAGGAGTAGAACCTCACATGCGCTTTACTTTTGATGTTTTGACTCCAGCTTATTAACTGGCTTCTGCGAGTCGGCTCTTGAAGGATACCTGTTAGCCACCTGTCCTCCACCTCGACAGGGGGCAATTGAGTTTCTGGCTATCGATGTGAGCTCTTCTGTTACATGCAGCCCCATGGCGGTTTGCACCATGTGAGATGTTCGGTATCATTTCAACAGTCAGGAACGAACGTCCAAGGCCGCCATTCACCAGATCCATAAGTGGCCCGTTGATTGCCGGCTTATATGTTGACCGAGTGACCGCACGTATTTCTATTTTCCATTTTCCAGATCGCATCGACCAGGTCGGTCTCTTTACCCCACAAAAGTGATTATTAAGTAGTGTCATATGGTCGGGTATCACATACAACTGTGCCTGATTTTTGTGCGGTTTATTTGGGTTTTTCATGCTGGCCCTGGTGAGCAGAGTCGGAGGCTTCTTTGGTTGCGGCTGATTTGATTGTCACCACCTAGTTCGTGCCGGAGGCTTGCGTCTTTGTCATTCAGGACGAAAAACGACGTGTGCTGAGGCGACAGCCCGGGCGAGCTACGCTGATATGCCATGTACCCTCTGACTATGGAAGTCCTGCGGTTCCCAAGTTCCACGCTCTAAGTGACAGACGATGAGTAAACCTTGCTCTAGCCATTCTTGTCAGTTACGTACTACGAGCTTTATAAATCTTCATTCTGCCGCCTGCCGATCCTCGCCAATGAGATTGCTGTTCGATACGCTTATGACTTTTTCTCCTTTTGGTATCAACCTGTTTACTACAAAACCTATCAGGCATCCTATAACCTCCCAGAATTTGTTCGAGCTTTACTCATGTGGTGTATTTTCCTGATAAAAACATTTGTGTTTAAGAACCCACTGGCAGGCGATTCAAAAATCGTGTTATTCAGTTACTCATGCCAGATTTACCACTGTTGCAAAAATATGCAGCGCCTGATTGATTCATGAGACTCAAATTCGAGCAAGGCCAGAGTTGGGGAGTTGCCACTGCAAGGACTTGTGAGTTATCGTCGTTCAACCAACGGATTTATTGGCTTGGGGTGACATCATATTGTCATGGATCACCGGCACCCCCAACAATCTCATCCTTTGTATACATACTTTGATTTTACGTTTCATATATATGTTAAATCGTAGTGGAGTAGTGGAAAACATTGACGGTCCTTTGGGTGAGGTTTGCAGTCCAACAGGGTGGTGAAAAAAATACATTTATCGTAGTCGGAATGAGCCAGTATCAACCCACAATAACTAGGACGCTGAGCGGAGCTGGGACCAGGTCCGCAGCAATGGTCTCAGGACTGCGATCCTTTCGAACCCCGCTCGGCAATGCAGGACTTGGACTCATTTGTCTCGTGGTCTCTATCAACGTAGTACACTTGGCTAGTACTAGTGCCATCGTTAATTCTGCCAAGCTCTGCTCACAACATCTTGCTACTGGCTTACATATCTGCAATAACGAACAATCTCTAGGCTGAGTACAATTTTTAGGCCGGTTTCCCATCATGATTGTTTGTGAGAGCGATTGTATTATGAATCAACTTCCTAGTACTACTAGTAGGGCACAGCTAGCCTTTAATGGTGAGTTGCCCTACCATTAGCCTTCTTGCTAACGTTTCATCGCATGACTATGTAAACGGAAGAACGTTCCGATGTGACTCCGATGATCCGTTCTTAATTAGGGATGCGCTCTAACATAGTGCGAGCGTGTGATCATGATCTCGACTCTCGACACCAGACCTTCTGGAAATACTGGATGAACACATTCATCACATTTAGTTTCGGAGACTAACTGCAATTTCCAGTCGCAGACGTATATGTTTTACTACTGGCAACTTCGTCCAATCTTGTTACATCGGTTCATGGCACTTCAAACGTTCATGGCGACCTTATGAGGCGGCCGCCGCTACAACCATACTCCACCAATATTAATGGCATCTAGTGCTAACTATATCAATCATTTGTTTCGCACCTGCTTACAATACCGACCCTCACTTTTCTCTGTAGTCCAAAAGGTCCTTAGGCTTGTCATACCATGTCGACGTTGACAAGGATATCAGGCTCATTTAGTCATCCCGACGATGCTGCTACTACAAAGACCGAATTGTCTGCCTTACAAAATGCCGAAGGTGACCCACACCTCGTCGTCCTCGAGCCAGAGGATAATCCGCAGAACATATCCTTGTTCAGACGGTGGCTCGCGGTCCTGATCATCAGCTCTGCCTCTCTTTGCGTGACGTGTGATTCATCGATTGCGAGTCATTTTATATCTCATTCTGGTCAAGACTAATTGCGCTTCAGGCTGCATTCACAGAACAAGGTTCCGCCCAAACATTTCATGTCTCACATGAAGTGACCATTCTCGGAATTAGCCTATACGTGTCAGGTCTCGGAATGGGACCGCTTCTCGTTGGCCCGTTGTCCGAAGTGTATGGTACATCCAATATTTCTTATCTAAAAGCATACTCTCACGGAGTTGGGCAGGCCGAAATGTTGTATACCGGGTATCTTATGCGTTATTCTTCATCCTCACGTTCCCCGTGGTGTTCGCTCCCAATATCGGTGAGTCCATTTATTACTGGAATGGATGATGGACCCACAACAAAATAACAGCCGTTTTCTTGGTTTTTCGCTTTATTACTGGATTCTGTGGATCAACCTTTCTGAGTGTAGCTGGAGGTAGTGTAAGCGATATGTTTCCAAATTCGAGCATTGCAAAGTAAGCCCTTGTATTTGCGTTCTGATCGATGTTCTGCTGAATTATGTGGCAAGTCCAATGGCTGTGTATACCATGTAGGTTTAATTGAACAACGATAGCAACTAAATTATATTATGGACTGATCATCGTGAAGATCTCCATTTATCGGACCAGTGGTTGGTCCCTTGATTTCTGGGTACGTTCATTATACTTTCTTGGCAGCACTGTTTCTGATATGACGTGATGGTGTAGATTCATCAATCAGGTCGGACTCAATTGGTCTGATGCTTGATCCTCATTTGACATTTTTGTGATAGTACCTATACTGGGAATGGACGTATCGAGTGCAGTTGTGTTGGATTTTTGCAGAGTTGCTGATATTGGTTATAGTGCGTGTTGCATTTATTTTGTTAGACGGATTAATTTATGGATTGAATTTAGTTTATTCCTGAGACGTACGCCCCAGTGATCCTGAAGAAGAAGGCAAAAAGGTGGGAGTGGATGTCCGCTTTTTGCTCATTTTTGCGCGATACATTATCCTGCTTGACAGACTGCGGGAGTCGACTGGAGACCCAAAGTTTTATGCTCCTTTGGATAGACGGGAAAATACCCTCGTTTCTGCTGTCCTCGTCAGTTGCTACAAACCGTTTCGTAAGTCATCAGGGGTTATCTCCACTTCATCACAAGTAATGATATGGCACCTTTACTAGAATTACTTCTATTCGACCGAATGGCACTGCTTTTAGACTCCTGGTAAGGGCAATGCAACTCATTGACACACAGTGTAAGTCCTGATCATTCTAGGAATGCCCTTGTTCTTGGCATCCTATACCTGGCATTCCAAGCATACCCCATTATTTTCGAAGATAATCATGGATTTGATATGCAAACCACTGGATTAGCGTTTGCTGGGATTGGACTCGGGATGCTTTTGGCCATTTCAACACAACCGCTCTGGAACAGGGGGGTCCCTTTTTCTCTGATGTTCAGCATTAATATCAATATTTACAATACTCGTTTCTAGGCTATATGCCCGTGAAACTGCCAAATATAACGGCGATCCACCTCCTGAGATGAGGCTTATTATGGGTCAGGTTGGAGCGATACTCGTGCCAGTGGGTCAGTAACCAGTGGTTCCTGGTCGAGCGATGCTCACCATATTTGCAGGTTTGTTCTGGCTCGCGTTCACTACATATCCGCAAGTCCACTGGATTGCCCCAATCATCGCGTCTGTACCTTTCGGCTCCGGGATATATTTTGTCTTCACATCAACGTTCACGTATCTTGTAACTGCATACCGCCCAATTGCTGCCTCCGCCATGGCAAGCAATAGTGCATTGCGGTCAGCATTTGCTGCTGCATTTCCGCTATTCGCGGGAGCCATGTATGATAGACTGGGGACTGTTGGCGCCACCGCTCTTCTAGCTGGCCTCGCAACGATCATGGCGCCATTACCGTGAGTCAAACGACAGTAAATGGTATGCAACATTAACCCTCCTTTCTGACCATCAGTTTCATATTTTACCGAATTGGCGCGCGACTGCGGAAGAATTCGCGTTTCGCAGCACATTGATATTTTACGCATACGACCTATGAATATTAATATTGTCAAACGACAAAGCTTCAACGCGTCGTACGGCCGTCGGCAAATCGACTTGATTTATGAATTGACACATCGACGGCGATGGCGGCTTCTCTGAAACAAACACCAGACGATCGCATATCCATATCCCAGAAACTATTTACATACTTTCCGCGTGGTTGATCAAAACGGGTGCGTGGCTATAAAACTGAGTTTCCGATGGGTGTCGCGATATAACGCAATGAGTGCACATGCACCTGTCATATATCTGTCGCTGTATCACTGAAACGGAGAGGCTGTCGCTGATGTATCGATAAGCCCAGGCACGACTAAGGCAGCCACATGAAGGACCACCATGCATGGAGATTTAATACTCACACGAGCCTCGCCATTCTGACTGGAACGTTCGACATCAACTTGGTTTGGGACATTGATATCAGCCATTCTTCCTCCGACCGCCACAGGTTCCACGGTGTGTTTGTTTTCCGGGAACCCTTCCGCAGTAACAACCAACTTGATGGTGTCAGAAATCCATATCGGCATTGCTTTTTTTTTAATCCAATTTTTGTCCAGTTGGGAATGGGCTCCCTTATCGGCATTCCTGCGAGTGATGCCCATGCTATTGCCATCTTTTTGGGACTGGTGCATATAACAGGTTAGCATCCCAACTCTCAAATAGTTGCTGAGAGACCGAAAGAGCAGCAGTCTCTCCTAAACGTGTACTTAATCACCACTGTGATATCCAAGTAGGTGATTCCCTCGTTACATGATTGATATCATTCACACTAGCGCTATAGCGCTATCCTCTTTATTGGCAAACTGCCAACCCGTAGGAAAATATCTGACCGAGATGGGCAGTAGTACTAACATTACTGATGCGGTGCTGGGCCCACCCACCCACTCCAGGAACACCCACGCTAATTTGAACATAGTAAGTCATCCGCCCTAAAATTCAATTAATCATCCCTAATCAACGAAACTGCGGCGGACGGCGAGGGCGCTTGAGTTAGACTGCACAGTTCTGTGCTAGTTAGTTCCACCTGACTAGAGGTCGTATGTGTATTCCAGAGTATTTTTCTCAAGAGCCGAGAAACCCGCGTCCGGAACGCTATATTCACCGTTCAGAAGGATTCGCCGCCGCTCAGGAGGTAGCACGTGGGTGTTTGCGGTCGTGTGCTTGGTTTCCTGTCGTTGATGTCGGACATTCACTAGCAGACCGGACGCGGCAGCAGCTGACATATAATTCATTATACGCAGTAAGTTTTACCCGTCATTATGAATGAGTCAGAGTTCAACGGCATCTCATTACCAAGTGATGGAGGGTATCTATATACAATTATTGTAACCTGGGTATATTCTACAATGAATAACGAATATATAGGATCAAATCTGCAGTACACGAGAGCAGAAGCAAATGCAGAAAGACGAACAAAAAGTAGAAGATGAAAGCAATAAAAGCGCCAAGACAGAATGAAACACGGATTAGAAACAAACGAACGACGAAGATCCTAGAGCATAGCGCATGTGAAACATAATTATCAGGAGGCGACCATACCTCGAAGAACCATTGCTGGCAAAAAGCATAATTCATACCTCCTCATCCCCATCATCCCCCTCCCCATCGCTCATAGCATATAGACTCAAACTTGTCATATCCCCAAGGTGTAACTCGTGTTCGGGGCGTAATTGTAGACTATTCGGAGACCCGGGACCTTCTGTCATCGAGAAAGTCGCAGTGCTTGGGCTCGCGGCTACTGTGCCCGTCGATGCGAAGGAGGTGAACGATACAGATTGACTTGCGTAAGAGGACTGAGGGGCATAGAAGGGATGCGAATGAGGAATCATGGAATGCGAATGTCTATGCCCCAATTTTTTAACAACAGGGGAGGAACCGCCAGGAGAAGGTGGTGACTCGCTCATCACATTGGATAACCCCACATCCTCCAACATCAACATCGACATTTCAGGCGGTGGAGCAGGAAACAAGCTCGAGGATGTGCTTGCGCGTCTTTGTCTCTGTAGTTGACTCTTCTGTGGGGAATGAGGAGGCTGGATGGACAATGAAGGTGTAGGTTGGGACTGTTTCTGCTGCGGAGAAGGAGGTCTTAATTGCGTGGTCCGCGACGGGGAGGGGGTCCGTCCGAATGTGAAATCGAAAGACGCCTTGGTGGATACAGTATGGTGTCTGCTATGCTGCGGGAGATGTGAGTGCGATCGTTGCATAAGAGTTCTATGGGGGACAGGCGTGAGCGTTTGTGATTGATGGGCAGGGGAGATGCGGAGAGAAGCAAGATGTTTGTGAGGTAAGCGCTCGAAGTCTTGATGGCAGCGATGTGTTTTATCGGACCCATCCTCTTCGTCCCGGTTAAGTACGCCAAATCCTACATCCCTGGCCAAGCCCACATCATCTCTGTCCTGATTTGCCATACCTTCTAGCACCCTCAATCTTTCTCTTAGCATCTCATTCTCCTCCCTCAGTCTCCTGCACGCCTCCTGGGAATCCGCAAGGGCATTCAGGAGTGCGGAGGTCTCCAGACAATGCTTTTCTTGGAGCGTCCGGACGTTGGCTCCCATTGCATTCCCAACGCCAGCTGCGGCCCCAGCCCCAGCGCTAATCCCTGATCCCACACCACTGCTTACGCTTGTAGGGGCTGTGCTCCCTGAGAACGTAGTCCTCGCGGCACTCGAGAACGTCGGGCTTGGGCTCCATCCAGCACCAGCGTTCCCTGGCGTACACATGCTCCTTGTGCCCAACGAAGACGTGCTCGCAGCCTCCGAAAATGCCGCACGGGAAGGGGCATGGTCCCGCAAGGAAGCATAACGGTTGATAGTCGAATAGTCACGATCTCTATCATAACGACCAAGAGACCCTTCACGATCACGATCCAACCGGCTCATCACCGAAGTAGCGCCTTCACGATCACGATCCAACCGGCTCATCACCGAAGTAGCGCCTTCACGGTCACGGTCAAACCGACTCAGCACTGAACTTGCGCCTTCTCGATCCTGCTCAAATCGATTGACACTGACAGATCCAGCCCTCTCTCGTTCGAATCTTGCACCAGTCTCTTCTCGTTCCCCGTCGAACAACCCAGCGGCAGCAAATGCTTTGACAGTCCTCGGACCAAGCCATTCCATGGTTGGAGGTCCTGGTGTACGTGTGCTGCGGGTGAGGGGAGAAGACACAAGTCTATTTTCTCCGGAAGTAAGCTTGACTCTGCCTGCTCTCTCTCCAACTCCGTTCCTTACACCAAGCCCAAACCTCCCTGCACCATTGAGACGATTGCTCACGCTTGATCCCTGTTTCTCAACTTGAGCAGATAAGGATGAAGGCTCGTCAACGCTTAAGCTTCTCTTCCGACTGATAAAGAGGTGGGGATGATGACGGCGACGGAGATGGGTTGGGTCATGGGGGGTGCTTGTATTTGTGGGAGGGCTAGATGTGGGAGTCCTTGGGTTTGTGCTGGTAGTGGTAGCGGAGGGTGAGGAGGTAAACGTGGTCGAGGGAGACGCACTAAGACTGGAGGGCGTAGTAGAAGTAGGTACAAGGGATGTAGTGATATAGGGCACCGGAGGCGGCACTCTTACAGTGGGCACAACGTTAACATTTGGGCACGAGGATATGTGTCTCTGCGACTTTGGGTCCAGTAAGTATGTGAATTGACGCGAACATGAAAACCTCACATCAACCGATCCAATGCGAGTATCCCTTGTCCCGATATCGGAAGAGGAGCGAGGCGTGAAGTTGACGTTGACGTCTACTGATGGACGAGGCACGCATGTGTCCGAAGATACCCTCAACCCTGTAATATCCGAGGACGATCGCATCACTGTGTCCGCTGTGACTTGCCCAGCCGATAAAGGAGACGGGGGCTGACGCCTCTGCGTTCCTGTGGCTGTTTCTAAAGATGTGCCTGGTGTGCTCCCTGCGATCGAAGTAGAAGTGAAGCTCCGCATGAGCCTTGGCAAATGCGACGGTGGCCGACGCATGTTTAGAGAGGGACGGGAAATAGGGAGCTGCGTAGGTCCTGGAGAGCGTACAACTTCTCGTGAGGGTCTGGATCCCAGCGACACTGGGGATTGTGTATCTGGCTGAGGGACTGCTGATGTCCGTATGCTCGGGGATAGAGGTGTCGTTGGGTCTCGTGATAGCGGTTCGACAGAAGAGCACCCTGGTGTAGTATATCGTTCAGCTAAAGGCGCGGAGTGCAGTCGAGGACCAGGTGTTTGAGGAATTGTTGAAGCTGCAACTGGGAATGGCGCAATAATGGACTCGTTAGGTACCACTTTATCGGTGGCTGATTCTCCCATGTCCTTGCTGGGCGAGCGATGAGGGCTGAGCAGCTCAGCAAGGTCGGGATCGAGCGCACTGAAGTCAAAGGTTGCATCTGGATCTGAAAACTGAGGGAGACACGAAATCGTATCCATACTGTCAAACCCATGTTTTGCTCCCTGGGGTGAGGATGGTTGTTGAGCCACGTCTGCGTCTTCGACCACAACAGCACTGGACCAACCGTCGGCAGTAGTGGGGGATAGAGCGTCCTGGAGTTCGGCGGATAATTTTGAGAGGGATAAATCGAGATTGGATGCGGTGGGAGAGGGATCACAAGAAGTTTGAGAGGCAGAACGGTCTTTGGAAGTGAGAATGGTGCCCTGAGATGGTGGGGGTAAGAATGTGACCTTGGACGGAAAGAAAGTATGTGGCGAAGTAGGGGAGGGAGATGGGGAAGGGCTTGTGGATGGGATGTATTTCGAGATACCCGAGTTGTCAGCTTCGAGGATGGTGCTAAGGTCAGCGGGGCATGGGTGTACGGCTAGTAATGAATGTTTCATAATAACCCTTGAAAGAGAATAGCGAAATTACGAACCATACATCTCGTCATCAGGGAACTGGGAAGTAGCACAGAGTGAAGGAAGGAGACTGTCGGAGGCTGAAGCAGCGCGGACAAGATCATAGCTCCTTTTGTGCGCATTAAATTCTTCAGCATCAAGACGCGATATAGATATGACAGGGGGATTATCCTGATCACGTTGATGGTCGCGGACAGAAGAAAGGGAAGGTTTGCGATCACTGGAGCGACGGAGAGAAGCAAAGTGGAATGGGTGCTTTGTTTGTGTTGTGGGCTGAGCTGGCAACGCTGGTTTGCTATTTCCAAAGGGGAGGAGATTACGGATCGCGCGAAAGGATGGAATGCTTGACGGTGTGGATGGCGTTGACGGTGTACTACTTTCAGATGTGCGACGCATAAGTGGGAAGGCATTGATATTGCTAGACATCGAGGACCGCGATGTGCGCGTGCTTATCATGCCCAAGCCAGGTGACAGGTCTGCCATAGTGTCGACAAAGATGAAGAACGTTGAACCGTTACTGACTCTTCCGGGATGCACGTTACGCTAGTCGTGACGGACGCACGTCTGTGGCATGCACGCTGCGAAGACCAGCTTCGGGATGGGTCAGTTTAACAACGACGGCAACCCGTTCGTTGTCGCTGGTCACAGTGGCAAGCGACGAACCGACCAACCTTCAATAAAATTATCGACTAGCATCGTCCCTTGATTTTAAACAAACTTGCCTTTTTAGGTGATCGTCTTCTCTCAGTACTATTAATTTTCCACAGGCGCTAGCTAGTAGCTACACGCTACTATATATCCTTCCACGTCCCACTGGCACTACGAATCATTTTCAACTCTGGCTTAGTCACAATTGATACAGCGCATCTTCAGGGTGCATAAATGACTGTCAATTATCAGCGCTAGCGTTATACCACTCGCTCGCTCGTTGGGCGTTGATGCAATTTGATCGTGCTTGCAAGATCTACCTCTGGAAATCGACTCCTTCAGACCATCCCGATCGAGTGCTTTCGTCTGACCCGGGTAAGCATCATGATGTCAACTAACAGTGGTTGGGCTGAGACCCAATGGCATCAGTTTGGTTCTATTCAAGCATGCGGCAGTTCGCGATGGCACTGTTGTTTGATCGCCAAGTTGAGCACCAGTCCGCCTGATCACACCTGCTAACTACCGAACTCCACCCATGGGGGCATAATGTGAGGCGAGACCATATTTTTGTCTATGAACGGTACTTGACGTAAACTCAGGCTTGGGTGGTCCAGACTCGGCCGAGCCCGGCCGAGCCATGACGGGCACCGCAGTGTAGTCAGGACTATATTGTCTCATTGTTTAGAGACTCATCACGTCTTCGTTTAAAATTTTGGGACTGACAATGTCTTTCACTCACCAGGCGATCAACAATGTATGCTTGAATGTCGTTTATGCATGGGATCTAATTCACGCCAGTCAGTGGTCGATCAGCCAGTCATTGATCGCATTTATATATGTTTGTACGGAATGATACGCAGTGCTCTGAGATGGCCGACTATAGAGTGTTAGTGGGAGAGCCTGTACATGCTAGTTGTGCCAGACAACAGTCTCAGGTACTGTGACAGCGTCCAATGCGAACCACCGCAACCCCCAAAAATCCCTGCATTGATTGGCTGACGATACAGAGGGTCATTGGCTGGAGCCATATATGAAAAATGCTGCCCACCTGGTCAAATAGGACTAGGTAGTCATTCCAAAATTTGTCCATTTCTACGTGTCCATTACACCCTCTCCTTAGTAGTCTGTCTTGATTGACAGACTGTGGTAAATCTGGACTCATGATAACTGAATTGAGGCGATGCTGGCGGAGAAAGTCCCTGAAGTTCATGTTGAATTCAAGATATCTATGGCACTAATAAAGGTAAACATTGGCTGCTAGTACGTGGTCATTGTTTGTAAAACTAAACCCGTAGGTCACCAAGCCATCGTTCAGAGAACGTAGCGGAATCCTTCTTCTTTCCCTTGCTCCTGCTCTTCTTTCTCCAGTTTCTTGTTCAATGTCTTCAGATGCTGTCTGAGAATCCAAGTCATCATAATCGCGGTAACGTTACCGGCAATCACAATGGTATAAGAGTATCGATAGGTAGGGCCCCAATTAACTGACCAGACGTACCTACAGTCTATTTCGTCAATGAATTTTAAATGGTCGATTGAACTACTCACGACCCTGCGATGTTGCCTAGTTGCTGAAGTGCATTGATAAGCGAAAAACATACTGCGCGCTTTGACGGCGGTCGCGCAAATGTGTTACTCTCCCACGTGGTCATCAAGACATGTGATGAATGGGACTGCGCCATGAGGAAGCTGTTGAGGGGGGCCACTATCAGTGAGACGTCTAAAATTAGATTATGTGCCTACAGAGCCAAGTATCGGGCTGCAGTGTTCATGGTACATATCGAAACAAGGGACCCAATTATGCCAATGAGGCTCGAAATGCTCATGTGCAAGGACCTTTCTTGTGTTTTATCAGAGTGTCTGAGGAGTTCTTCAGACCAGTCCCTAGATTGTTCGATATCCCAGCTTACCTGGCCCACACGAATGTGAAAATGGCAGCATATATCCAAGGAGGCGCAACGAGGAGCAGCGATGTCGTTGGGTTGTAGCCAAGTGTTGCAGTAAGAGTAGGGAAATAGGCAAGGGATGACAACGCTACAACCTGAGCAGTCGATAGTATTGCGATCCACCACACCTTCCAGTCGGAGATGGCGAGGTAAAAGCCGTAACTGAAGCCACCGTTCTCAGTTTCTAACTGGTCTCCGACACCGACATCCTCCTCCATACGCTTCAGTGCAAGCCGGCGCTCGTCATCAGTAAGCCACTTTGTTGTCATTGGAAAGTCCGGCAAAACAAAGACAGTCATTATCGCAATGGTGACAGTCAGACTTCCTTCGATATAGAAAAGCCACCTCATAAATGAAATTCAACAGAGTCCTTTGACAAATTAACTGGATTGAATTACCTCCACGCGGCTTGTGCACGGATGCCACCGTCCATGTTAGCAAGAATACCTGATGCAATGACAGCTCCGAAAGCGTTACTGATCATGTTTCCGCTGTAATGGTGCTGTCAATGAATATATATATATCCACCAGCATAGTAGCACCCTTACCAAAAGAGGATGGCTATTCTGAAACCTATCTCTGTGCTTTTGTACCTGTACATTGAATTTCAGGACTTCGGCTGAAAATATACTCCATGATTAACGAACCACTTCGAAATCAAGAACACGGCGCCGGGGAAAAAAGCTGCTTGCATGAAGCCAAGAAAGAATCGCGTTAGGAGCGCTCCAACGAAACTATTACGAGGAGTATGGTCGGTCATCTGTCAGACATCAATGATCGGTCATACTTTGTAGTAATTCCAGTCAGCGCCGATATGACTCCCCAAATTACCATACAAGCAGGCAGATAAAGCGACGGCTTTCCGATGTAATTGAGAAACATGTTGGAGGGAACCTGCATCATAACATATCCGACAAAGAAGATAGACAATAATGTCGCAAATTGTGGACCCTCGAGATGGAGGTCGGTGGTGAGCTGTGTGCGTGCCGCACTTAATCTGTTGTGAATGATGCATCAGCGATTCATGACAAGGGCATACCTAACATTGTTTCGATCGATCTAGTACAAGAATGAGATATAGATCAGGCGCCTTGATGCGAGGTGACTCACAAAATTGAGGATATACATGAGGACCAGCATTGACATGTGCAGGTCGAGTTTCAATAACAACTTGCGCTCTAGCTTGTTTCGTGCCTTTATGCCACCGAATTCTGCGTCGACATCGAGCTCTTTGCACTCAACATGCTCCTTCGAGGGCGAGATCGGTGCAGTGTCAAAAGGGTCAGGTGCCATAAATGGGGTGATGATAGTGGGGTCTGAGGGATGGCCTCAACGGTTAGGTGTGCCTTATATATCGTGACACGCAAGCCAATTTCATATCGATTAATCTGTTGGCACGAAAAAACTGGGCTGACGCGCCTTGGAGGTGCACGTAGAATATCGGACCCTCGTCATAAGTGATAGGGAGCCTTGACAAATAACAGCCGTGTCCCGCCTACACGGTCCGATTGGATTCTGTCTCGTAGAACCATAGTATACTCAACCAACCATTCCGTTTGATGAAGATGTTTTCAATGGAGTTAGAGATAGCTGGGAGTCTGAAAGTCGCCTACCTCACGCAGGGTTGCTGGAGCTGTTCAAGATTACTAAGTGTTCGTGCCTAATCCCGCAACTGATGATTGGACTAACCGTCAAACATATATATTGCAGTGCCATGGGGAATGCGATATTTGCTCGAAAAGCCTGGTTGCTTTTGGCTCGGTTAGGGTTTGCAGACGGAGAGCAAGCCCGTCCCGAGGTCGAACGCCTCTGAGTCCATTATTGTCATGATGATGCTGCCGTCTTGCTGGTGATTTATCAGAATTTCGACAACATCCGACATACGCCGAGTGAGCTGTTTGCCGTACCGCAAAATACGGCAGATACCTGCTGTACGTCCTTGCTCAACGTTCGACGCCTGTCATTGCCTCGTGTTACTGCCACAGATGGCCCATATGTCACTGCAGCCTGCGACAATGTTAAAATGTTTCTCGGTCAGATTAACACTGAACTCACCATTCTCAAAGCTGATTTCGAGAGGCGGTTGGCGGATGACTGGTACGTGCTATCATGGTTGCAAGTATTATCTGGGCCAGTCGCTTACACATATCTCCAGAGATTACCACAAATATCTAGGAACGGATCTGAAACATGAGAAGAGAGAATTTTGGTTGCAACTGGTGTACAAGCAGATCTTGGGAATCGATGAGATGTTTGCAGTAAGCTATACGGCCTGGTGACCGAACAGTGGCTTCTCGGGAGCGGTAACAGGTCATCACACACTCATTTCATTGTACTGTACTTAGTGTGCATGCCTCGTCCTCTATCGGCGACAGAAATAGATCAGCCAATAGAAAATGAGAACATTTGCCTTCAGAAGCAGATGAAATAAAGGAATCAAGCACATCATACTACTCACAAAACGACAGCAATTAAGGTCCTACACCCCACACCTCCAGTCCTACACACTCAAAGCTCACATCCTTCTTAACGCCGACGCTCCCAACATCCACACGAGAACACAGAACAGGGTTGTCAAATGTAGGACATGGTGCGGAAGATCCGTCAAGGAGGGAGGCATCAAGGTAAAGACCGTAGTGTCCGTCTCTGCGCATCAAAACAAGTTGGTCATTGGGATGTGGAAACTGAACAAGGTCACAGGGAAAGGATACTCACCCGCCACCAAAAGATATGAACCCGGGCTCACAGAGCGCAACGTAATCATTCCTCCCCGTCCATTTGTACACATCAAGTGTCCCTTCTTCTAGCCCGTCCTCTTTGTTTGAAGGACGTTGGTATCTCCAAAGGAAGCTGACCGGTGAAAATGAGCTCCGACAACCCAGAGGACAAGGCGAGGGAACTCACGACTCGCCACTCCCATAGTACCCTCCTCTTTCCAACCATAACCCATCCCCCATCCACACGCCGAAAATCGCATCTCTTGCATCTTTGATCACAACTAGAGCTCCTTTCGTTGCACCTGGCGTCGAGGGCAACTTGGGTTCACATCTGGAATACAGCGTATTCAACGAGATACCGTGTTGGTCGAGCGAGTACAATAGAGTCCATGTCCGTGGAAGACGAGTGAGTGCTGGAAGGTGGGGACGAATCTGGAAGAGTGTATGAGTGAGTACTAGCTGCATGCACTAGACAAGGATTACGGACGAGATTTGCGATGGGTTCGCTCAGCACTACTGATGTGCCCTCTCTCCTTCCAACAAGATTGAGGGCATGGATCTTCTTCCCTTTTCCTAGCACGCCCTTTACTTCACTCATTTCCTCATCGTGGAGTGCGTCTGAGAAGCCCTTGTCCCAGATCCGATCGCCTGCGAAACCAGGGGCACCGGATGGTGGAATGTAAGGGTGAGTGGCAAAAGGGGTGCCACGCGTGATGCCAGACGTCTGATGCGCCACATGCATGTGCGTTGGCTGAGGTAGGTTACTGTTACTAGGTGCTGGATGTACCAAACTTGATGTAGAAGATCCTGTGGATTGTCTAGATCGAGCAGATGGCAGGAACGCCGAGACCCAGGTGGAGGAAAGGCGGGATAACGTAGCATGTGCTGGAGGCGTGGCTGGGGAAGAGGGAAACGACGAGGTTGATGCAGAAGGAACGCCTGCTGATGGAGGCGAGGCTACTCCACTGAGACGGGGAGGAAGAGGTTCGCGTATATTCACGGGGGGCTGAGAGCTTACGCTCGTAGTGAGCACAGGCAACTTGTGTGGGGGAGGAGAAGGCGGCTTGACATCTGCGTCAATCAAGTTCACAGTTGGTGGTATCGGAGACGGTGATTGCGTAACGATACCATTTTGAGCCGACGTTGGTTGAGTTTCGAATAGGGGAGATAATGGAGGTTGAATGTACTCCCGAAGAAAATACAAAGGATCATCTTCATGCTCCAGCAGCTCATCAAGGACAACCCGTCTATTCTGCTCAGAAGCCGTTTTTGCGCTGGAGGTGAACTGATCAAAGTAATGTAAGCTTGCGTTCCCAGCTATGGCAGGTCTCTGAGACTTCAGGGCGACAGGCTCCAGCACCGGAAAGTCAAATGAAAGCGGGTCTTGAGCAGCAGGCACCGATACAAAGGCACCGAATTCGGAGTCTATACTTGCTGTGCGATTTCTGTGCTGCTGCGGGCGACTTGTTGGAGGCTGATCGCGAAAGATAGGTGTTGGAGTTCCTGGGGGCGTTGCGGGGGAGAACAAAGTTGCGAAACGGTCGATCTCAGCTGCGTCGAGTGGGTTGATGCGTGAATAGATTGGTTGGGGTTGTGCAATTGGCCTCTGGAGGGGCCGCCGTGTATGATCATGAGAGGGTAGGGGAATCAGCGGTTGGGTGGTCATCGTCATTTCGTTATATGATAGTGTTCTAAGAATCGTTTTGTCTCAGCATTCACATTCAACGAGAACAGACATACGCGCAAGTTTATAACATGAGGTGCGAGTTAGCTATGGCCTTTGAGGCTGCAAGAAAACCTGATGGACACGATGCAGTTAGTGAAAGTTGATGTTATAGGAAGCGAGATAGCCGGTTCGTGGATGCTCTTCTAAGGCTGATGACCATTGAATGTATGAAAGCTGCAGTACACTGACCTGCTCAGTAAATATGACAAGACTGAGCGCTGAGCTCTGTACATGCACATTTCATGAGTGGCGTTGCGCTGGATGAATGAGGCCCTTTGCGCACTCACAGAAGTACAAGTGAAATGCGTGTATGCTGAGCGCTGAGATTGTAATATTCTTAAGTCTCTTTACTCCTCGTGAAGCACAGGTGATACTCACAAAGACTTTCGAAGAGAATGAAAAGCAAGGACTAGCTAGGCGGCCCGTCGAAGTCACGATTGAGTAATAAGATTCTGTTGAATACGTCACAGCCACCGCTTGGCCACGGGCCCACGGCCATCATGTTTACCAGCCCGCACCAACCACGGCACGCATTAGTACGGCTTTGCAGACTACAAACATCCCAATAGTAATGTGAGTAATGACTGTCTTCAAATATTGGTCTATGTACTACTTGTAGAAGACCTAGCTGAAACGCTGCCCCAGAATTACACCTCAAATTGAAGAACCCAAGGTATGTACGAGCTTGGATCGGAGTCCACAGGTCTATTGACAGGTCCAAGAGTCTACAGCAACCATCGTGCAAGCTCCGTTGACTCAAGGTGAGTGGTACTAACCTCGAGGATTCAGGGTGACTTTCTTGGCGAGGACATTGGTATCATAGGCACAGGCAGTGTCCCCTTGCTGGGTCTCTGTCTTCCCATGTTCTGCTTGCACAAGCGCCGACGAAAGATCCGCACGAAAGACTCCATCTCGCTTCCTATTCCAAACAACCATACCCCAGAACTCCCACCAGAAAACGACGCACCCCTCTGCTCAACGTGCTCCTCCCTCGACCTCCATGCAATCCTACATGATGGCGTCCCAAAAGAACACGCAATCCCCATTGGTCACCTCACAGACATCCTTAACAAGTCCGACCAATGCGGGTTGTGCAACCTCATAGCTATCGTCATCCGTCGCGCGTGGAACTTGGATAAGTTGCCTGATATCGACATTTCTGATATTACCTGTGCGCTGTATGCGATGGAGTGCGGGTATCCAAACATTCCGGATTATATCTCTCCTGTACTCAGGGATATCTGTCATCGGCTGCATATTCAGACTTTTGACAGACCTCGGGATGTTACAGCTGCTATGGTCGCTGCGCAGTCAAACCTCTTGCTGGATATTCAGCTCCTGGGAGAAGATGCTTCCAAAGTCGGGAGGACGAAAGAACTTCATGGCAGGAGGGTTGGTCAGAATGTTGATATCGCCCTGTTGAAGAGATGGATCCACATCTGTGAACACGAGCATGGGAAGCTATGTGAAACGGTATGGTGGAGGGGCACTGGAGATATTCTTCCGAAGAGCATGAGAGTCGTGGATGTAACTCGAATGGCCGTGGTTCGCGCTCCGCCATCCTGCCGTTTCGTCGCTCTTAGCTACCTCTGGGGAGGTACAGGAGAAGAGTACTGGACGACGCGGGCAAATATCAAGCAGCGCAGAGCACAAGGCGGCCTTGATGTATCAGTGCTACCATCCACAATCTTAGACACCATTCAACTCGTCCGTCAGCTGGGCGAGCAATACCTTTGGATTGACGCGTTGTGTATCGTGCAAGATGACCCTAAGGACAAAGCAGTGCAAATCGGTGTGATGGAGCTTATCTACGGCACCTCCGCGTTCACGATCTTCGCTGCTGGCGGCACCTCCGCGCATGATCCTCTCCCAGGCATCCGCCCAGGGACCAGGGATCCCAAACAACAAATAACTAAAATACAAGGCCTTCACCTCGCCGTCCCCCTCATTCTCCCCCGTGAGGCCATAGCAAGTTCTGCATGGGACACACGTGGTTGGACATATCAAGAACTCATGCTCTCGCGCCGCCGCATCTTCTTGACCCCCCATCACGTGCACTTTGAATGCGGAGAGGATATATGGAGCGAAGATGTGATTGCAGAGCGTATCAACCTCCCCTGGGCATCACACCCCCTGAAGTACGGCGGTGCAGGTGGATTCACGTCCGTGCGTGCTCCACCGGAGTGGAATAACTCTACATATATGGGGCACTACATGAGCATCATCGGAAAGTATACGCAACGCAGGCTTACTATGGAGTCAGACATCGTGAACGCTGTTACGGCGCTCATCAATGCTATGGCCAAGGGATTCAAGCTCGCTGGTGGTAGCCCTGGTCAAGCATTCCGTTTTGGGATGCCCATCGTCGACCTAGAACTTGCGTTAGTGTGGCAGCCAACGCCCAGTACATCATGTGTGCGGCGCGCGACTGGGGATAGAAATATGACGTTGTGGCCATCCTGGTCATGGGCTGCGTGGCGGGGTGCTGTCCAGTATAGCGAAGTGAACTTGTTCGTTGATGCACAGAATGGAGGCGTTTCTCCGTGGATAACCCAGTCACTGGTGGAACAGTGGCATATGGTGGATGATGATGGTCGGCTTGTTCCCCAGGATGTTAGACGTACTGGTCGGATGGCAAGATCTGTTGAAGAAGCAAACTCCAGTCCATACGTCATTCCGAAAGGCGATATCGACGCACAAACTCTAATTACAGAGAATGCGCCCCTGCAACCTGGGACGTTAGTATTCATAACTCGCTCGGCTCATTTCAACGTTACGACAGCGGACGATGTCGTCGGTGCTGATCCCAAGGCTAACTATGCCACATATTCTATACTATATGACGTCCCTCGACCATCAACATTAGTAGGGCGCGTCATCCTTCCGCGTTCCACCCATTCACCGACTTCATGCGAATTTATTGTTCTGTCTCGCACAGATGAAACCAAAGGGTTGTACGATGAGGACACACTAGGGAAACAATATCTCGGATGCATGTTGTATGTGATGGCGGTGCAGAAGATGCAGGATGGAAAACGCATGGAGCGAGTTGGGGTTGGGGTTATATTTGAACATGCTTGGCCGAACTCGACAGGGGAGCAGAAGGTTGTTCTGTTGGGATAACCGGTGAGGTTGTTTGAATAGATCAAACTGGATGGATGGGACGGGTCCCAGCTGTGGCATCGTTAATTTAGAAAATACTGAGTATTCTTGAAGCCTCAGAAAATCTGGTTTTCTGTACTTGGAAGAACGCGCAGGACGAGCCTGAGACACTGGGCAAATACCGAAAACATTAATCAAATTCCTCATTTGTGCCATCGATGTCTTCTCATATTGCAACATGTCATGTTCTCGCAAACGTCCCTAATTATATAATTAATACTCTCGGTCATAATCTGGCACTATCAGCTCAATCATCCTAAGGGGTTATTTATATGGTCAAAACAGAAATAGGTTACAAAGTTCAAAACTTTTTTCTCTTCTTGGGCTGGTACATATGTTAGAGGGATTCCCAAGGATCAATATGAGCCCGGAATGACAGAAAACGGCGGTTGGGATGTGGAGATAAAGTTGAAATACTGACTTTTTTATACCTGTGACCAAACTCAATATTCTCGACCTCCAGAGACCCTGGGACCATCACCAATCAATTTCTACGTCTTAAAAGCACTAGGATCATTATTTACAGTATCGGTTTTGAGCTAAAAGTGACCATAGTAAGATATATGGGGTAGGAGTGGGGAGGAGGACCTTCTATATCTCAACAACCTGATTTTTCCTGACAAAACGGGCTCGACCATCGTGTTCAGGGACATCAAGAGCACTCCGGAAAAATACTTTTAGAGGACAAGCAAGTCATGGGAAGCCTAGAAAAATCGATCTTTGAGGGGGGTATCAGGAAAACTTACATATTTTAATCAGGATGGCCTCAAATCACTCTGGGACCATTTCCAATCGATTTATATGATCGGAAAACAGTAGGAACATTCTTTTATATACCGGTATTTACATAATATCAAGATATATGAGTTTGGGGGGGGGAGGGGGACCCTGCATATCTCAACAGCCTGATTTTTCCTGACCAAACTTATATGGTCAAAACAGAAATAGGTTTCAACTTTCAAAACTTTTTTCTCTTCTCGGGCTGGTACATATGTTAGAAGGATCTCCAAGGATTAATATGAGCTCGGAATGAAAGAAAACGGCGGTTGGGATCTGGAGATAATGTCGAAATACTGAATTTTCCACCCCTCCAACAAACATCAACAATGTCGACCTCTAGAGAGTCTGGGACCATCTTCAATCGATTTCTACACCTTAAAAACACTGGGACCACCATTTTCAGTATCAGCTTTGGGCAAAACCTGAGTGTAGTCAGATATATGGAGTAGGAGGGGGGAGGAGGACCTTCTGTATCTCAAGAACCTGATTTTTCCTGACAAATCGGGCTCTACCATCTTGTTCAGGGACATTAAGAGTACTCCGGAAAAATACTTCTAGAGTACAAGCAAGTCATGGGAAGCCTAGAAAAATCGATCTTTGAGGGGGATACCATAAAAACTCGCATATGTTGATCAGGATGGGCTCAAACCACTCTGGGACCATTTCCAATCGATTTATATGAATGGAAAACAGTAGGAACATTCTTTTATATACCGGTATTTACATAATATCAATATATATGAGTTTGGGGGGGAGGGGGACCTTGCATATCTCAACAGCCTGATTTTTCCTGACAAAACTAGCTTTACCATCGTCTTCAGACGCATCAATAACCCCCAGGAAACATACTTTTGCAGTCCTGGCAAGACATGGGAAGCCTAGAAAAATCGATCTTTGAGGGGGGGTATCAGGCAAACTCGCACATCACATTCCATATTGGTTCAGAACACTATGAAACCATCTCCAATCTATTAATATGACTCTTAAACACTGGGAACATCCTTTTCACATCGTTATTGACATGAAATCATGCCTCTTGGTGAAGTAGGTGGGGGGAGGGGGTAGCATGACTCTCAAACCTGATTTTTTTGGATCAAATAAGCACTGCCATCTCATTCAGATTGGTCAATAACCTCTATATCATGTTCAACATGAAGCCAGACAAGTCGCATGAAGGCTGAAAAAATCAATCATTGAGTGAGGCAGCATGACAGGGGCGACACAGCTTACATAAGCAAAAGCGGTCGACTTGGACACACTTACACCAAGACTCTGCAAGATTAAGCATTTCTGTTGCTGCTCAATATATATGGATCAATTCCCTTCATAATGAGCCTAAGATCAAGCCATGCGAGTCATATAAAGGCTGAAGCAATAGACCTTGTGTTGAGGGCCTCAGCATTACAGACACTCATAACTTTGGAATGTGATTTTTTTGAATGAAAAAGGTGTTACCATCGTATTCAGAGGGCTCAATACCCTCAATTGAAATGTCTATTTGAAGCCAAGCAAGTCATATGAAGGTTGAACAAATCAATCATTGGTCAAGGTAGGTCTGCTTACATAAGCAGGAAAAATGCGGAGGCAGCACAATGAGGTAGTTATTTTTCATGGACAAACTCATGTTTCCAGTGCATTAAGCAGGTTCTATAATATTAAAAACAAGTTCTGCTTCAAGTCTGATCAATCACATGAACACAAAAAATGAAACTGGAACAGAGGCAGCCAGTCAACTGAATTGAACTGACCAACATGACTTTTTTTTGACAAACAAAGTGTTCCTATCGCATCAATAGGGCTCAATAGCACTCGGAGCAAGTTCCTAATAACACAAAATAAGGTTTAAAAGACCGACATTTACAAGCAAAATAGTGTCTTCACTGCATGTGGTGTCTATAAATGTCGCCATATATGGGTCCCACCCATCCCAACCTTGTATCTCCCTCCATCTGATGAGACAGGCAGGAAGCTCTGGACTCTATCAAAGTTCTCTTGCCCAATTTGCCATTGATTTGGCTGTCATGGAGGATGGTAGGAGATGAAACCAGCTCCAGCAGGTGTTGGAATACTTGATTAATGCGAGGCGTGATGCAGATGCGAGCTGGTGTTTTCTCCTGCCATCTTCCATGCCAGACATGGCCAACTCAGTGGCAAATTGGTTGGCCTGTCTTGCCGCCTTGAATACATATTTGACAATAGACAGACATCAAAACCACCGTGAAGGTAAGTACTACACTTTAGATTAATACCTTGAGCCTTGATGTCATCGAGTAGAATGACAAGTTCCTCTCTCCATTCAGCCTTGGAAAGGAAAAACACATCTGCATTGATATGGGAAAAACAGAAATAGGGTTGACATATTGGTAGCTGAAATCATGGCAGGACAACACTCAAGAGTTTGCTATGTGGCAATGGAAAACAGGTTAACTCATTGGGAAGAACTAGGTTCAAATCCTCATCCTACCATGATTTCTGTGTTCAAATTGGTTCATCTTGACTCACCAGTATTAGTTCACCTGTGTCCATTTCCACACGACAAGCTCTGAAGTTTTTTGTCTTTGGTGATAAATAATACAGCAAGGAACTCACTACATGTTTGGATGAGAGGTGAGGAAGGTGAAGGTGGTGATTTCACGACTGGAGCATGTCTAGAATATATATCAGAAACAGGTAACACAGACTCTGCTTCATCTTGAATCACCAGGATGAGTTTGTCTGTTTCCAGTTCCATACAGCAAGCTGTGAAGTGTTGTCTTCAATTATAAACAAGACAGCGAGTAACTCGCTACATGCTTGGATGTATTTGGGTTACTTGTCGCAAGTCAATCACACAGTCTGCAAAGAACCACGGTATCTCCCTCCATCTGGTCAGAGAGGCAGGAAGCTCTAGACTCTATGACAGTTTTCTTGCACAATTTGCCATTGGTTTGGCTGTGTCTGGCATAGAGGATGGTAGGACACTAAGCAAGCTCACAGCCATGTCAGTTCTTCATCGACCATGTTTGTTTATATTTTAGTGTAACTGAGGTCACCTCTGCATTCTAACCTTCTGAATCCTGGAGAATGGCTTAATGGATTTTGAACCATTCTTTTTTTGAGTTACTTAATTGATTGGCTTGGAAAAAGTCGTGAATGAGAATAGGGAGCTACAAACATACAGTGCACAAACAATTTCAACCCAAACATCATCAGAAAAATTTGTTGAGGTATATTAATATGGTCAAAACAGAATCCCACATCACCTTCTGGACCTGGCTGAGGACAATAATGAATTACCCTAGCCTAATCACGGTATTTTCATACTGTCGCAGTCAAGTGCACATGTTCATGGTTATCCATCTTGTTTACAGCTGTGCATCTAGCATACTGGGAGACCCAGAGAAGGATACTTATCTGCATTTTATGGGCTATACTTGTGCATCTATATAATAGAATATCATGTACACATGCTAATCCACATCCATTTCATCATCTGTCACCACATGTGCTGATTCACTCATTGGGAATGGCCTGGACTTGCGAGGACGTGGGGGTGGGGGTACCCTTTTGTTTCTCTTTTCCATAGTCATCTTTTTGTGAATCTCCCGACGCTTTTGCCTCTCTGTCTTCCTTCTCAAATTCCCATCGGCGTCGAATGGTTGTGAGTCCATGAGATCAGCCGCAAATATGCGCTTTCCCTTGATCACCTTCATAGTCCGACGCGCTCTTGGAGCTCTCCTCTGACTCTCGCCCCCCCTTCCAATGCGGTCGATCCTATAAAATGCAGGATTTGTTACGAATACTATGGCATCCTTCTTTTGGATCCACACCCTCACACCACTCGAAGGTAGACAGTGAAGTTCCGAAAATATGTCCCGTAAACCTTGCTTTAGCGATTCCTGCTGATCCCCATCCAATGTCTTCATCGTCCTATGGAATTCTGCGATGTATCCATCTCTTTCCCACAGTCCACACCACTGAGCATTGCGCTTATGGGGAGCGTCAGGGTCAGGAAAGAATAACGAGCATCTGTGCACAAAGGCTCTTGACTGGGGACCCAAGCGACCTGGAGTTACGCCTGTATGGTCATGCAAACCAGCATTGCAGGCTTCAAAAGCGACAGAAGCAAGTGTATCGTCGATGCTTGTTATCGTCCAGCACTTCATGGCATCATAAAGTGAGTTAGGGTAGGGTCTGGTGCCTTTAATGACTTCTTCCATCAGCATGAGCCACAGATGCCTTGTGAACATTACGACCAAACGTCCAACAGTGAGTTGAATGTTGGACATCCTGGATGTCCATGACCAGTCTCTCATGATTGTCGCTGGAGAGTGTGAGATGGCTGTCTTGAGGCTGGTCCAGGTTGGTGTCCGACCAAGAGGATATTCTTCTGATTCTGACTCATTGCGTCGCCATGCATCCATCCTTGCCACTGCTCTATCCCTTTGCGCCTTTGCAGTTACTCCCATAAGTCCCAAAACATTAACATCATCGATTTGCTGCACCTCCTCTAGGCACGTGTCGCTGTTTATATCGAAGTCCTGCAAGAAAAACATCCCTGCTGTCTCGAGCACATTCCTGTATTCAAGGAGGGTGAGGGATTCGCGGACATGGGAGTCATAGATGATAGGGGTTGATGTAGTCGAGCGAAGCATGTGGTTTAGCAGACCAGTCAGGATGCCAAGATTGGGAGGGTTCTTTTTTACGATGGTTATTTGGGTCCTTTGAATCTCCCGTACACGTCGCCTGATGAGCTCGAACCAGATTGTGGATGGAATCCACAGTATTGGATCTGATTGCAGATATTGAACAGCCTGCATTAACAGCATTCAGGGTAATTGAGCTTGCATGAAAATCATGAATGAATGGAGCATGAACGACCGACCTTGCTTTCTATATCGTCCAACATGATCCTGGCTGCGTGGCCGCTGACCCTATACTCATCTCTAACACCATATGTCTTCCCCTTGCAGCAATCGACAACCTTCATGATGTCAAAGCATTCAGCCATGTATGAAGGAGATAGCTTGTATGCATCGCTGTCGGAAGCAAAGTTCGCCTGGTTGTTGTTTGTGCGGATGGACTCGTAGTATAGATTGTAGGTGCTCCTGAATGCTATGTGAGTCTGCTGTGATCTTTCCTGTTGCATTTCTGCCTGCAGTGCGCCATATCTGGACAGCATGTTGTGGTGATGTATATCGCCTCGCTTGTAGCCTCCTGCACCAAACGATGCCTCCAACGCATCTAATCTCCACACCCCGACGACAGGAACATCTGGAGAGCGAGGCGTGAATGAGATGCCTACATCCAGAAGAAGCTCCCCGTGCCTCCGGTCCATCATATATGGCCAGTCGAGGTCGGACAGATTTCGACGCAGGGCCTCCTCTGGTCCTGAGAAACGGCCTCTCTGTCCGTCCTTTGTCAGGAGCTTTATTCCTTTTCCCTCCAGAATAAAGAACAACGATCCATACATACTCAGCTCTCCCCCTCCATCACGTATGCGAGCTTCCATGCGGTCCTGCACATCTCTAAAGTCATCATCAGAGAGTGGTATTGTCTTTGGAGGACCCCATCCGCCTTTGCGTCCATCTCTACCTCTCGCCTTATATCTTGCCTCCTCCAAAGTGTGCTTGAGGTAAGGCGCCCAGCTGACGTCGGTGCAGTCTCCTATGGATGGCAGCAGCACTCTATCCCAAAAGATATCCAAGACCTCCTTTGGCATCAGGGTGATTCTACGACCATTCACCGGGTGTTGATGAATCATTCTTGGGAAGGCAACGTAAAGATTGAGCGTCGAGGAAGCGGAGGATATGCGCCCAATAGAGGCATGAGGGATGGCAGACATGGGAAATCTTTTGGACAGCCATTCTGTTCTTCCACCAGGACTATTGGCGTCCCCTTCCGACTGCGGTATCATAATGTCGACATATGTGTGATTGTGCTTGAATATGCCAGGCTTTGTTTGAAATGGCGGAGTGATGTAGATCCCCACAGAACCCTTGCATCGGAACATTTTTGTCGTCCAAATGATACTGTCTATGTCCACCGAGGTCTCTATCTCATCCTCTGAAAATGTGATTGAATCTCTTTCCAGGTCGACGTATAATGCAGCACCATCACCGTATCGATGACTGGTGTGGCCACGGACAAAAGCATTGTGTCCGAACCTACATTCTTCATGCAGAGGGGGGTCGTATTGCGCGGAATCAATGAGTTCCGAAGCAGAGAGTATTTCCACATCTGTAATATGCACGTGCCGTGCTTCTGGAGATGGTCTGAGGCGTGCAAGGCTGTATGCACCCGTCACTCGATCTGGAATCTGATTTGAAGCATCATATGAGCTGGTCGTTCCAATAGGCATGATGTGGTCCATGGTGGCCGTGGGGTCGCATTGATAGAATATATGGAATGAGCTAGGCGTGATGCGATATCCATGGTCGACCCAATACACCCAGGCAGTAGAAAGTTGGATTTCCCCAGCACACAATGTCATAGTGTTATTTACGTCCCTGGGTCTTATCAACATCTCGATTGTAGGCCCACCTTCATAATCGTCGAATGCGAGGTCGTCCTTGAGCCACCTCCTACCTGAATATGCACCAAGGGGAAGTGGTGGAATTGGACGTGGAAATCGTTTGTTGCTTCCTAGATTCAAGTTTTTCACTCGCCTCCGAGATGCTAAGGCAGATTTAGAGCGTTGCGAGTCGCCTGCATCATGCATGTCAGGTAGTATCTCTGGTTCCAATTCGAGGTGTGTTCCAACAGAGCGAGGGACTATTGAATTGCGGTTCCGGGATCCTGCTAGTTGTTTGTTTGCTTTCAACAACTTTGCAAGATGCACCTTCCTGCCTGCAGGAAGCGAAATGCCGAGTGTATCCTCGCCTTCACTCCATTCAGCATCTACAACATCCTGATCGACTTGGTTCATATCTCCGTTATCCTCGTTTTGGAAGGGGCTTTCATCATCCTGATGTAGAATGGGACGTTGACACATCGAGCAAGTGGCGCTCAAGATAGTCAATTTACGCATGAGCTTGAGGCACTCAGCCTGGTGCCGCCCATTTTGAATCGCAGAAATAACATCTTCATCTGGCACATCATCCTCTCTCCAATAATCTTGTGGACCGTCCAGGAGAATCAGATAGTCGCTGCAGCTGAGTTTGATGCGCCCGGCGATCTTATGCAACATTGTGATTCGCAGTATGTGGCCGCATTGGACTTCAAACCCTGGCAGGTTGCCATGCTCATCTAATCCTGAGGTGAGGCATTGTTCAAGCACGGAGCAAGCGATAGGACCACAGTCCACGCCATTTTGCATCCAGTCCTTGCTTATCACGGACACATCGCTGACATCCCCTGTACTCCAGCCATGAAGCGATCCAATTCTCCTCCAGTATTGTGGCCCACTCCAATCATTCCAGTCGTGTAAATCCACTCCATCGATGTCCATTACCGAGTCGGAAATACGGCGACCCAAGACATGCGCTGTGCGTCGACGATAGTCGAAAATGACTGCAAAGAAGTGATCGGAATGATGGACTATCAATCCGACAGGGACCACAGGACATATGCCTCCCTGAGGCAAGAAATGATTCCTCCTGAAGAGCTCCAGTTCTTCATCCACCATCTCATCCACCATGGCTGCATAAAAGTCCACGTATCTCATGGAAGACCTGCCCAGCATCTCATACCACACATTGGACAAATAAAAGTTTGCTACTGTCGCATCAATCCATTCATTTGGTGCGAGTGTTTTCCAGTTATGCCATGCAGACGTCCAGACAATTGGTCGGGCCATTGCACGAGCTGTGATTGAGTTAGATTGGTGTATACATTTACCCACACATCAACGCGAACTCACATGCTATTTCCTCATCCGTCGATGCAACCATTATGGTCTTTTGTCCATTGATTGATGGTGATCGTAGCTCAGCTTGCTGTGATGGCGGTGGTCTATATTCATCATCAGGTGTTGCTCTCTTGGGTGATGTCTCAGATGGTGCTCGACTCCCTGATAAAATCAATTAGTAAATATTTAATACTCTAACACATCCAACAAAACATCACAGCTAAAACTTACATTGATTTTCCTCGTTGTTCTCATCATCATCCTCATCGTGCGCTTCAGCAACACTTGATATCACTTTGTCCATCTGATTTATCTTAGATGCTGACATTTAAATTTGTTATATGATGTTTGATAAAGAGTGTTGGATCACAAACCAATGACTTGTGGACACTTGATGCGCCTGTCAGATAAAATTCTGACTACACTTGCTGGAGATTCTTGCTGACAAGGGTTACTTGTGGCACGTATTATGGGTCTAACCGTATCAGTATTCATGACCATTTGTGTCTTGTGTTTTTTTCCTGTAATGAAGTGTCATTTCAGTCGAAAAAATCACGGTTAAGACCAGGTACTGACGCCGTGTGATCACTTTCTTGACTGGCCGTCCGCGTGGTCGAGGTGGCTTATTCCTTCTATTATAACCTTCCTGATCATCTGCTTTGCTGCCCTTCATCACTGTTGACTGTTCCTCTACATGATTGACTATTTGTGGCATGCCATTGTATGCTGTGGCCTTTGCCGTCCACGACACCTGAGGATTCCAATCCATGATTCCAGAGTCGATTATTTGCTGTAGTATATCCATTTTTGTATCATTCTCTTGAACGCTATTCTGCTAAAATGTATTACACATGTTAATCATTGTTTAATCAATTGGAAGATAACGTACAACATTCACTTGTGATGGCGAATGATTAGGTGGTACTGGACTAGTGGTAGCATGAATGATATATGTTCTACCCGCATTCTCGATGTTCTGAGTTGATGAGTCCCTCACAATGGGTGCAACTGGTGGCTTATTTTTGCTACCTGCAAGCAAACATTATCTTCATATAAATAGAGGTCATGCACATGTACGCACGACGCTGTATTACTCGTTTTCTTGGCCTTCCCCGTCCCCTCTTACTTGTTGCGATCTGCGGACCTTCTTCATGCACAATGCTGCAGTTACGTATGGCTGCCAATAGTCCTCCATCATCATCATCACTATTCCATCCGTCATCGAATGTATTTTTGTCTTTCCATCCAGGAATCTCCATGATATTCGAACTCCGTGGGTGCCAATCAAGGATCTTGGACTTCAGGATTTCCTGCATAATGTCAATAGAATCGTCTTGCTCCATCAGACTGTAAGCGCTCGCTGTACTGAAGTCCTAGTATTGTCCTGTTAACGTGATATATGCCATTAACTCATTGTACCTGTCTCAGGCTATATATTTTTCGATTTGTTCCCTTCTTCGGCTCCCTGTAACTCGGACCTTAAGATTACATTCCACTAGATCCATATGAATACATTACATTACATATTAGTGTCACATGATTTTGATGGCATTGTATCTACCTTATTTCCCGATCCGCCCGGATCTTATGATTATTTGCATGGAATGGACCATTTATCCGACTCAAGGCGACTCTGGTCTTCCGTTGCTTTACCTATCATTTTTCATTGCAAACCTATCATTTCGACCTCCATGTCTATCCGACCATCAGTCATAAGTCATTCATCTCATGCAGAAGGCAGGAGAACGTTGCCTCCTATGCGAAACAGTCACCCTAAACTACATACACTCAGGCGATGCACGTCATTGGAATGTATGTCAGCCTAGTAACTGTTTTTACCTGCTCACTAACAAATACATTGGATCAATGTTTCAATTACAGGGGTCTATGATGCCGGTGATGACTCAAATAGCTCTGTGGAGTATTGTAAATTGGTGATTAGGGAAGGAGATGAGTATGACGACCTCCGTATCTTCCCCTTCAAATACTGACATGCATACTCAAGTGTCACAATCTTTCCACTCGATGAACGGTCGGTACCAACGAAGGATGGAAGTCTCCCTAAATATATGTCACGAGTAGTATGGGGCTTACTACCGCGCGACGTCGCGTTGACATCAGTCGCGCAGTCGCGTCAGTATCAGTAGGAACTAAGCCTATGTCGCGTCAGTATTGTCGCGCTGTCGCGTCAGTGTCTGTAGGAACTAAGCCTATGTCGCGTCAGTGTCTGTGGTAACTAAGCCTACGTCGCGTCAGTATTGTCGCGCTGTCGCGTCAGTGTCTGTGGTAACTAAGCCTACGTCGCGTCAGTATTGTCGCGCTGTCGCGTCAGTGTCTGTGGTAACCAAGCCTACGTCGCGTCAGACACAACAGTGGCAACAGTCGCACAGTGTTCGATCCGAAAGTCATGACACCCCTCCTAGCTAAATGGAGGGTCGCGACCCATCAAGGGGAACCATCCATGACGAAGGAACATGATCAAAAGTCACTATCGGGGAGATAATAGCGTACGCGCACGCTAACAGTATTTTCCATGAAAAAAACAAAGAAGCGGTCCGAGTCGAGGATAGTCCATCTACAGGAAACGAGATTTTTAGTTCCAAGTCATCTACGAACAGCATGCGCGCATGCTAATGCGATTATTGATGAAAAATGATGAGCGATGCCAGGATGAAAAAACAGCAATAATCAAGGAAAGTCGAGCGATGAGAAAACAAAATTCCATCCTCCACCGATGCATCACCACGCACCTAGTATTGGATTCCAGTCCTTCCGATGAACGCAAACTTCTTTGGCTGAAGCTCACTATCACCGAGTCTCTGTGCGCATATGATTTCGTAGGACCTATGAATATCATCTGGTAATAGGCGAGTAGTTTCAGATGGATGATGAAAGTCTAGGGATAAAATGACCAGAAATCGCAAAAATACAGGAAAATGAAGTCGAGTCAAAAGGAGACTCTGTCCTCGCCCGACGAATCACCCCAGACGAGCGCCACTATAAGGAATACAACCGAAGCGAATAACATGAAACCATACGCCCAGACTACGACCATCTATGAAAAATCAACACGATCCAATAGACTACAGCGGTCCATACCAGAAGACATCAGACTACGATCAAGCAAAACAGCAAAAAGGCAAAAACTAAAGCAAAGACTACAGGACAGAAAAACACCGCCCCCCCGGTTAGAACCGTCTCGGCTTTGTTAGAACCGTCTCGGTTTAGTTAGCCAGCTTCGGTCAGCAGGAACGTATTGTCTCGGTGTCTCGTTTCTTGGCATCACCAGGAGGGAGACTACGAAATCAGTCAAAGCCACGGCAGAGCAAGACCACAGCCAGAATATTCGAGGGAAGTCAAGGGATCAAATCACAAAAAATAAGAAAAATCAATCAAAATGAAGTCAAGTCGAAACGAGGTTCTGTCCTCGCCCGACGCAACACCACAAGGGAGACTACGAAATCAAGGAAAGTCAAGGGATAGATCACAAAAAATCACGTAGATAGAGCAAAATGAAGTGGAGTCAAAACGAGACTCTGTCCTCGCCCGACGCAACACCACGAAGGGAGACTACGAAATCAAGGAAAGTCAAGCGATAAAATCATCAGAAATAGCAAAAATAAAGCAAAGCGAAGTCGAGTCAAAACGAGACTCTGTCCTCGCCCGACGCATCACCCCAGACGAGCGCCACCACAAGCAAAGACTACGAAATAAGAGACAGCGAAGATCAAGCAAAATGAAGTCAAGATTCTGTCCGAGGGGAACGCCCAGACCACGACCGTCAAGGAAAAATCAACACGATCCGATAGACTACGAACGAGATCATCTCTCATCAAAGGTCATGACAAGAGAATCATCATACGCATGCGCTAATGTCAAAAAAACAGGAATTTCAGCACAAACTAAATTCAGTCAAGAAGATACCAGATGCGATCCGCCCACCCATCCAAGGCTACTAGAAATGAAATTTCGCATCACTCCGAAGCATCGCCCCAGAGAAGGACCACGATGACCGAGACTACGACAGCAATAAAACAAGAAAACAAGCAAAATCAAGGAAATATGAGACAGACGCAAAGCCAGACTACGATAGGAAATAAAACAGCAAAAATCAAGCAAAGTCAAGGAAAGGGAAAGACTAGACGGACGCACAGCCAGACTACGATAGGAAATAAACAAGCAAAGTCAAGGAAAGAATAGACGGACGCACGGCCAGACTACGATAGGAAATAAAACAGCAAAAATCAAGCAAAGTCAAGGAAAGACCAGAAGGACGCACAGCCAGACTACGATACAAAAATAAGCAAAATCAAGGAGAGACTAGACGGACGCGCAGCCAGACTACGATAGAAGGCAAAACAGCAAAAGTAAAGGAAATACGACAGGACGGAAAACCACCGCCCCCCCGGTTAGGACTGTCTCGGCTTTGTTAGAACCGACTCGGCTTGGTTAACTAGCTTCGGTCAGCAGGAACGTATTGTCTCGGTGTCTCGTATCTTAACAACAGAAGCGATACGATGAGATGCAATACCGCAGGACACGATACGACACGCAAGACTACGACAGCAACAATCAAGAGATGCGACAAGGAAAATCGAGGGAACACGAGTCGGACCACGACATCAAGAAAGACGATAATAACACGCACGTATGCTAGCAAAGATTCACAAAGAAAAATAAGAATCACGATCATCACCAAAACAGAGATAATAGCATACACGCGCATTAACGACGATTCAGAAAGAAAGAATAAGAATCACGATAGTCACGAAAACAGAGATAATAGCATACGCGCGCATTAACATCATTTCTGAAAGAAAAGATAAGGATCACGACAGCACGCACCACCATCTCATTCTGCAAGATGAATACGCTCGCTGACTACAGACACCGCACGACCATAGGACCATACGACATTGGGACATTCACTATGGAAACTGCGCGACATTTGGCGCGACATTGGTTTACCTAAATATATGTCACGAGTAGTATGGGGCTTACTACCGCGCGACGTCGCGTTGACATCAGTCGCGCAGTCGCGTCAGTATCAGTAGGAACTAAGCCTATGTCGCGTCAGTATTGTCGCGCTGTCGCGTCAGTGTCTGTAGGAACTAAGCCTATGTCGCGTCAGTGTCTGTGGTAACTAAGCCTACGTCGCGTCAGTATTGTCGCGCTGTCGCGTCAGTGTCTGTGGTAACTAAGCCTACGTCGCGTCAGTATTGTCGCGCTGTCGCGTCAGTGTCTGTGGTAACCAAGCCTACGTCGCGTCAGACACAACAGTGGCAACAGTCGCACAGTGTTCGATCCGAAAGTCATGACACCCCTCCTAGCTAAATGGAGGGTCGCGACCCATCAAGGGGAACCATCCATGACGAAGGAACATGATCAAAAGTCACTATCGGGGAGATAATAGCGTACGCGCACGCTAACAGTATTTTCCATGAAAAAAACAAAGAAGCGGTCCGAGTCGAGGATAGTCCATCTACAGGAAACGAGATTTTTAGTTCCAAGTCATCTACGAACAGCATGCGCGCATGCTAATGCGATTATTGATGAAAAATGATGAGCGATGCCAGGATGAAAAAACAGCAATAATCAAGGAAAGTCGAGCGATGAGAAAACAAAATTCCATCCTCCACCGATGCATCACCACGCACCTAGTATTGGATTCCAGTCCTTCCGATGAACGCAAACTTCTTTGGCTGAAGCTCACTATCACCGAGTCTCTGTGCGCATATGATTTCGTAGGACCTATGAATATCATCTGGTAATAGGCGAGTAGTTTCAGATGGATGATGAAAGTCTAGGGATAAAATGACCAGAAATCGCAAAAATACAGGAAAATGAAGTCGAGTCAAAAGGAGACTCTGTCCTCGCCCGACGAATCACCCCAGACGAGCGCCACTATAAGGAATACAACCGAAGCGAATAACATGAAACCATACGCCCAGACTACGACCATCTATGAAAAATCAACACGATCCAATAGACTACAGCGGTCCATACCAGAAGACATCAGACTACGATCAAGCAAAACAGCAAAAAGGCAAAAACTAAAGCAAAGACTACAGGACAGAAAAACACCGCCCCCCCGGTTAGAACCGTCTCGGCTTTGTTAGAACCGTCTCGGTTTAGTTAGCCAGCTTCGGTCAGCAGGAACGTATTGTCTCGGTGTCTCGTTTCTTGGCATCACCAGGAGGGAGACTACGAAATCAGTCAAAGCCACGGCAGAGCAAGACCACAGCCAGAATATTCGAGGGAAGTCAAGGGATCAAATCACAAAAAATAAGAAAAATCAATCAAAATGAAGTCAAGTCGAAACGAGGTTCTGTCCTCGCCCGACGCAACACCACAAGGGAGACTACGAAATCAAGGAAAGTCAAGGGATAGATCACAAAAAATCACGTAGATAGAGCAAAATGAAGTGGAGTCAAAACGAGACTCTGTCCTCGCCCGACGCAACACCACGAAGGGAGACTACGAAATCAAGGAAAGTCAAGCGATAAAATCATCAGAAATAGCAAAAATAAAGCAAAGCGAAGTCGAGTCAAAACGAGACTCTGTCCTCGCCCGACGCATCACCCCAGACGAGCGCCACCACAAGCAAAGACTACGAAATAAGAGACAGCGAAGATCAAGCAAAATGAAGTCAAGATTCTGTCCGAGGGGAACGCCCAGACCACGACCGTCAAGGAAAAATCAACACGATCCGATAGACTACGAACGAGATCATCTCTCATCAAAGGTCATGACAAGAGAATCATCATACGCATGCGCTAATGTCAAAAAAACAGGAATTTCAGCACAAACTAAATTCAGTCAAGAAGATACCAGATGCGATCCGCCCACCCATCCAAGGCTACTAGAAATGAAATTTCGCATCACTCCGAAGCATCGCCCCAGAGAAGGACCACGATGACCGAGACTACGACAGCAATAAAACAAGAAAACAAGCAAAATCAAGGAAATATGAGACAGACGCAAAGCCAGACTACGATAGGAAATAAAACAGCAAAAATCAAGCAAAGTCAAGGAAAGGGAAAGACTAGACGGACGCACAGCCAGACTACGATAGGAAATAAACAAGCAAAGTCAAGGAAAGAATAGACGGACGCACGGCCAGACTACGATAGGAAATAAAACAGCAAAAATCAAGCAAAGTCAAGGAAAGACCAGAAGGACGCACAGCCAGACTACGATACAAAAATAAGCAAAATCAAGGAGAGACTAGACGGACGCGCAGCCAGACTACGATAGAAGGCAAAACAGCAAAAGTAAAGGAAATACGACAGGACGGAAAACCACCGCCCCCCCGGTTAGGACTGTCTCGGCTTTGTTAGAACCGACTCGGCTTGGTTAACTAGCTTCGGTCAGCAGGAACGTATTGTCTCGGTGTCTCGTATCTTAACAACAGAAGCGATACGATGAGATGCAATACCGCAGGACACGATACGACACGCAAGACTACGACAGCAACAATCAAGAGATGCGACAAGGAAAATCGAGGGAACACGAGTCGGACCACGACATCAAGAAAGACGATAATAACACGCACGTATGCTAGCAAAGATTCACAAAGAAAAATAAGAATCACGATCATCACCAAAACAGAGATAATAGCATACACGCGCATTAACGACGATTCAGAAAGAAAGAATAAGAATCACGATAGTCACGAAAACAGAGATAATAGCATACGCGCGCATTAACATCATTTCTGAAAGAAAAGATAAGGATCACGACAGCACGCACCACCATCTCATTCTGCAAGATGAATACGCTCGCTGACTACAGACACCGCACGACCATAGGACCATACGACATTGGGACATTCACTATGGAAACTGCGCGACATTTGGCGCGACATTGGTTTACCTAAATATATGTCACGAGTAGTATGGGGCTTACTACCGCGCGACGTCGCGTTGACATCAGTCGCGCAGTCGCGTCAGTATCAGTAGGAACTAAGCCTATGTCGCGTCAGTATTGTCGCGCTGTCGCGTCAGTGTCTGTAGGAACTAAGCCTATGTCGCGTCAGTGTCTGTGGTAACTAAGCCTACGTCGCGTCAGTATTGTCGCGCTGTCGCGTCAGTGTCTGTGGTAACTAAGCCTACGTCGCGTCAGTATTGTCGCGCTGTCGCGTCAGTGTCTGTGGTAACCAAGCCTACGTCGCGTCAGACACAACAGTGGCAACAGTCGCACAGTGTTCGATCCGAAAGTCATGACACCCCTCCTAGCTAAATGGAGGGTCGCGACCCATCAAGGGGAACCATCCATGACGAAGGAACATGATCAAAAGTCACTATCGGGGAGATAATAGCGTACGCGCACGCTAACAGTATTTTCCATGAAAAAAACAAAGAAGCGGTCCGAGTCGAGGATAGTCCATCTACAGGAAACGAGATTTTTAGTTCCAAGTCATCTACGAACAGCATGCGCGCATGCTAATGCGATTATTGATGAAAAATGATGAGCGATGCCAGGATGAAAAAACAGCAATAATCAAGGAAAGTCGAGCGATGAGAAAACAAAATTCCATCCTCCACCGATGCATCACCACGCACCTAGTATTGGATTCCAGTCCTTCCGATGAACGCAAACTTCTTTGGCTGAAGCTCACTATCACCGAGTCTCTGTGCGCATATGATTTCGTAGGACCTATGAATATCATCTGGTAATAGGCGAGTAGTTTCAGATGGATGATGAAAGTCTAGGGATAAAATGACCAGAAATCGCAAAAATACAGGAAAATGAAGTCGAGTCAAAAGGAGACTCTGTCCTCGCCCGACGAATCACCCCAGACGAGCGCCACTATAAGGAATACAACCGAAGCGAATAACATGAAACCATACGCCCAGACTACGACCATCTATGAAAAATCAACACGATCCAATAGACTACAGCGGTCCATACCAGAAGACATCAGACTACGATCAAGCAAAACAGCAAAAAGGCAAAAACTAAAGCAAAGACTACAGGACAGAAAAACACCGCCCCCCCGGTTAGAACCGTCTCGGCTTTGTTAGAACCGTCTCGGTTTAGTTAGCCAGCTTCGGTCAGCAGGAACGTATTGTCTCGGTGTCTCGTTTCTTGGCATCACCAGGAGGGAGACTACGAAATCAGTCAAAGCCACGGCAGAGCAAGACCACAGCCAGAATATTCGAGGGAAGTCAAGGGATCAAATCACAAAAAATAAGAAAAATCAATCAAAATGAAGTCAAGTCGAAACGAGGTTCTGTCCTCGCCCGACGCAACACCACAAGGGAGACTACGAAATCAAGGAAAGTCAAGGGATAGATCACAAAAAATCACGTAGATAGAGCAAAATGAAGTGGAGTCAAAACGAGACTCTGTCCTCGCCCGACGCAACACCACGAAGGGAGACTACGAAATCAAGGAAAGTCAAGCGAATAAAATCATCAGAAATAGCAAAAATAAAGCAAAGCGAAGTCGAGTCAAAAACGAGACTCTGTCCTCGCCCGACGCATCACCCCAGACGAGCGCCACCACAAGCAAAGACTACGAAATAAGAGACAGCGAAGATCAAGCAAAATGAAGTCAAGATTCTGTCCGAGGGGAACGCCCAGACCACGACCGTCAAGGAAAAATCAACACGATCCGATAGACTACGAACGAGATCATCTCTCATCAAAGGTCATGACAAGAGAATCATCATACGCATGCGCTAATGTCAAAAAAACAGGAATTTCAGCACAAACTAAATTCAGTCAAGAAGATACCAGATGCGATCCGCCCACCCATCCAAGGCTACTAGAAATGAAATTTCGCATCACTCCGAAGCATCGCCCCAGAGAAGGACCACGATGACCGAGACTACGACAGCAATAAAAACAAGAAAACAAGCAAAATCAAGAAATATGAGACAGACGCAAAGCCAGACTACGATAGGAAATAAAACAGCAAAAATCAAGCAAAGTCAAGGAAAGGGAAAGACTAGACGGACGCACAGCCAGACTACGATAGGAAATAAACAAGCAAAGTCAAGGAAAGAATAGACGGACGCACGGCCAGACTACGATAGGAAATAAAACAGCAAAAATCAAGCAAAGTCAAGGAAAGACCAGAAGGACGCACAGCCAGACTACGATACAAAAATAAGCAAAATCAAGGAGAGACTAGACGGACGCGCAGCCAGACTACGATAGAAGGCAAAACAGCAAAAGTAAAGGAAATACGACAGGACGGAAAACCACCGCCCCCCCGGTTAGGACTGTCTCGGCTTTGTTAGAACCGACTCGGCTTGGTTAACTAGCTTCGGTCAGCAGGAACGTATTGTCTCGGTGTCTCGTATCTTAACAACAGAAGCGATACGATGAGATGCAATACCGCAGGACACGATACGACACGCAAGACTACGACAGCAACAATCAAGAGATGCGACAAGGAAAATCGAGGGAACACGAGTCGGACCACGACATCAAGAAAGACGATAATAACACGCACGTATGCTAGCAAAGATTCACAAAGAAAAATAAGAATCACGATCATCACCAAAACAGAGATAATAGCATACACGCGCATTAACGACGATTCAGAAAGAAAGAATAAGAATCACGATAGTCACGAAAACAGAGATAATAGCATACGCGCGCATTAACATCATTTCTGAAAGAAAAGATAAGGATCACGACAGCACGCACCACCATCTCATTCTGCAAGATGAATACGCTCGCTGACTACAGACACCGCACGACCATAGGACCATACGACATTGGGACATTCACTATGGAAACTGCGCGACATTTGGCGCGACATTGGTTTACCTAAATATATGTCACGAGTAGTATGGGGCTTACTACCGCGCGACGTCGCGTTGACATCAGTCGCGCAGTCGCGTCAGTATCAGTAGGAACTAAGCCTATGTCGCGTCAGTATTGTCGCGCTGTCGCGTCAGTGTCTGTAGGAACTAAGCCTATGTCGCGTCAGTGTCTGTGGTAACTAAGCCTACGTCGCGTCAGTATTGTCGCGCTGTCGCGTCAGTGTCTGTGGTAACTAAGCCTACGTCGCGTCAGTATTGTCGCGCTGTCGCGTCAGTGTCTGTGGTAACCAAGCCTACGTCGCGTCAGACACAACAGTGGCAACAGTCGCACAGTGTTCGATCCGAAAGTCATGACACCCCTCCTAGCTAAATGGAGGGTCGCGACCCATCAAGGGGAACCATCCATGACGAAGGAACATGATCAAAAGTCACTATCGGGGAGATAATAGCGTACGCGCACGCTAACAGTATTTTCCATGAAAAAACAAAGAAGCGGTCCGAGTCGAGGATAGTCCATCTACAGGAAACGAGATTTTTAGTTCCAAGTCATCTACGAACAGCATGCGCGCATGCTAATGCGATTATTGATGAAAAATGATGAGCGATGCCAGGATGAAAAAACAGCAATAATCAAGGAAAGTCGAGCGATGAGAAAACAAAATTCCATCCTCCACCGATGCATCACCACGCACCTAGTATTGGATTCCAGTCCTTCCGATGAACGCAAACTTCTTTGCTGAAGCTCACTATCACCGAGTCTCTGTGCGCATATGATTTCGTAGGACCTATGAATATCATCTGGTAATAGGCGAGTAGTTTCAGATGGATGATGAAAGTCTAGGGATAAAATGACCAGAAATCGCAAAAATACAGGAAAATGAAGTCGAGTCAAAAGGAGACTCTGTCCTCGCCCGACGAATCACCCCAGACGAGCGCCACTATAAGGAATACAACCGAAGCGAATAACATGAAACCATACGCCCAGACTACGACCATCTATGAAAAATCAACACGATCCAATAGACTACAGCGGTCCATACCAGAAGACATCAGACTACGATCAAGCAAACAGCAAAAGGCAAAAACTAAGCAAAGACTACAGGACAGAAAAACACCGCCCCCCCGGTTAGAACCGTCTCGGCTTTGTTAGAACCGTCTCGGTTTAGTTAGCCAGCTTCGGTCAGCAGGAACGTATTGTCTCGTGTCTCGTTCTTGGCATCACCAGGAGGGAGACTACGAAATCAGTCAAAGCCACGGCAGAGCAAGACCACAGCCAGAATATCGAGGGAAGTCAAGGATCAAATCACAAAAATAAGAAAAATCAATCAAAATGAAGTCAAGTCGAAACGAGGTT